>NC_132894.1:13208932-13512765 GCF_030463535.1 Salminus brasiliensis | reverse complement strand
AATTTGAAGAAAATAAACCAGTATTTTTGCTTGATTTAATTTCACATTTAATTTGCTGAAAATATATCACAGTTGTAACGATACATATACATCTTTAATGAATAAACCCATTAACACCATCATCAGTAGAAACCACTTTCAAACAGTGATGCTTAACAAATCAGTTACCTCCCATTTTGCAGTGATTTTATAAGTGAATGACAATATTTAACAAAACTAAAAAAGAAAATGGCAAAAAAAAGGAAATGGCAAGTAAGACATTACAGTAAAGTCAACATCAACATGAAAACATTCCCTCTATCTCACTCCCTCACCCTATTTGAGTCCTATCTATACATTAAATACACTTTGTTATTTATTACATATTACACATGAACAAAATACATCATTGCATGTACAGATGATAGTCATTTGTCTAGTTAATACATGATATATAATGCCCCTCTTGTGAAAAGGATTATTGCATCTCTTGTCTGTATGATTCTTGTGTGCACAGTTTGGTCAGGACATGAAAGCTTCTCCCTTAACTGCTTCCCAAAGATCTAAACCAGTGCGAACAGAGCAGAAAAAGCAGACCCTTTAACCAAATACTGTGGCAGTGTTTAACAAAACCTAGCGTTTAACAAAAGCAATGTTTAACAAAACCTACGTTTTGGCAGTATTTGCTTGTTAATGTGGAATCAGCTCCTACTTCGAAGTACTTCGAGTATTCGAAACGCCTGAAAGTCTTACGTTCAGTATTCTGAATAATAAATCTAGGAAATTGTAGAAAGACGTACCTTTAAAAAACGCTGTAGTGGTGGATGAAATATTTTTCATGTTTCACATTTCAGAATATTCAGACAGAAAGACATTACACAGTTATGAACATGAACTGTGGTTACTTGATATAGACACGTATTTCAACTCAGAAAATAATTTTGAATGAATATTATATGTAACTCTTTTTAACTTTTAACAAATTTTGTTTTCAACTACATTAATAATACATTTAGTTAAAATCCTTATCCTAAGTTGTCAAGGTCTTGATGAAAAGTCAGTAAATACTGTTCAATTCTAGATCAATTTGTTTCTTTTTATACTGTAAGACAAGGATTCTTGAAAAGGATAATAATCTACTGTCAAAAAATACAAAACATACAAAATACAACTATTTTAAAACAAAAGTAGCTTCAAAAATGTAAAATTACTAAAGGTGAAACAGGATCGTCTGGAAAAAGGTAACAACACACACAAACACACCTCTCTCCATGGCATACATACATTCTCAAACATTCAAAACTCACACACATAAAAAAAAACATGTAATGTTACACAGTGCCTGAGAACAGACTGGCACACGCAAACTTAAGTGACATACAGTGAAACACAGAGTGGTGCTATATAGTGGCACAATACTTTTATGTTGTGTTTTACAAGCAACACCACGCAAAAGAAACGTCACAAACTCGTTTCCCTGTCCAAGTCCCTGTCCTTGACCTCCTTGTGTTTCTCAGGTCTCCTGATGTCTTCCACTGGAGAACTAGAGTGTGATAGTGAAGGGAAGAAAGACAAGCTCTCAGACAAGGCAAGTATCTCTCAGAAACAGAAGCATCAAAGAAAAGAGATTTTCCATACACATGAACAAAATCACCATGCAAAGATGCTCCCTGATACCCCGACTCCATTAGCTTAAACATTAACTTACCCCAAATTTTGTTCATTTTTAGATGAAAAGTGGGTCGGCGTTTTAGGCTGTGTTATGCACATTTTAGTGCAGTGCATAACACGTTCCGGACAAGATGTTATACCAAGGTGATGCATTTGATAGACTTGTTGAGCTTCTAGCTTGTCTGACTTGTGGCTTAGTCCTGGTATTGTAGTGTAAGAGATTTGGTGCACAAAACAGTGCCCATTAAGGCTTGAATAGGGGGAGCTGCTCTGATATGTAGTGGCTTTTGGTCTTTTTCAGTTCTCTTCATTATGAACTAACTCAATGAATGAGGCATGCGTATTACTGTGGCCTTGTTCACACCTGGTATTAACATGCTCTGGTCTTGACTAATTAAATGGTCAGTGGTAAGTAAAAAATAAGGCAAAATATCATAAAACAAAAATAAAAAAGCAGCTGCTTTCTTTTACTTCCATCCTCAGATCCTCTGTACATGTACATGATAAAGAGTTAGTCTGAAAAAAGAGACACTGGTTCATACTGATTCTATATCGTACTGAAATGGGAGGGACAGGGAAACTATTTTCATTCTATACAGAACCATTTTTTATATAGAACCATCCACAAAATGTTTTCCACCAATCTGAAGAAGGCTTTAACTAGGCAAAGCATCCAAATGTTATGGGGTTTTTTTTATCCTCAAGTTGTTATGGTTCTATATAGAACCCTGAAAGTGTGATAAAGCAGAATTACCAGCCGAGCGGCAGAGGAGTCTGCCCATCGCCACTCTTTCCTTGCGTTTGAGGAATTTGTTTGCTGTCAGCTTTTGAACTTTTTGAACGGCTCTTGTTGATTTGTGCATCTAGTCTATCTGTGATACTGTAAAGCATCACAGATATCACCTGGCCTTAAGAAAAACACCATATACATTCAAATATATCATTATTAATATTAAATATGCTCAGCACCCTTTACCCAAGTAGCAATGAAATCTGAACATGTGGTCAGTCATGTCAACGTGTAATCTGAGCAGTCCAGACAGATGGTAATACCAGGTGTAAACAGGGCCTCATACATGTCCATGTAATAATTGTACAAATTGTACTAAAATGAACTCTGATGTAATGTCTCTGTGACCCTTAGAATGGAATAACAATATCAAAACCATAATTCCTTCTTTTCATCTTTCTTCTGCCATTTAAATATCATGACGATACAATGTATGAGTGGAGGGTAAGTTAACATTTAAGAGTAAATGAAAGCAGTGAGTGATAGCTCATGCTTCACCTCAAACTTTAAAATGCATGCACCTTCCTCTCCATGCTTTGCATTTAACATTCTCAACAAACTCCTCACACAAAACACATACTTAAATCAGAGCCAGCAGCAGTGGGATGGAAAGGAACATGTGTAGCCCAGTCTCACACTTCAGGATGAGTTAATTTGGTTTAAGCTTCTCGCTCAAACCAAACTGGGGTTAAAAATAATGCAAATATATCTTGGTGGTTTAACAGTTATGAAACTGTATGAAATGAGGTTATTATTTCCAAATGAAAATACAACAAAACAGCCAATTATGATTAAAAAAAAAAAGATGCTGATCGAAGTGACCAGTTATTGTGACGAGTTATAGATGGGCTTAAACAAAACCAAAAAAAAAAAAGACTTTGGGGCAGACCTTACCTTTGGAAAGTCAGCTGCTGAGAGGTTAGGAAAGGGAGCTAATGGGTAACATGGGATGAGAAATTCAGTCAAGATATGACAGAGATACTTAGGGAAACCCTGCTTAATTACAGTTTGAGAAAGAGGAGAGGAGGGTAAGGAAGCTCGAATGACGTTCAGGGGAATAAAGCTCCAGATTAACACTTCACACTCGCACATAAGCAGCACAAAGAGTGAAAAAACTTGGAATTTGTTTGACTGGGAAATATGGTTTAAAATTTGCACAAAAAGATGTATGAAACAGTGCAAAAACTACAGTATCATATTTCTGAGTTATACATTGCAACGATGAGAATATAGTGAGGTAAAATAACCATCAGTGAACCTATACATGAGTGATTACATAGCATTACTACATGTGTGTGTTCCTTTGGGACATTAGCTAGGTGCAGTTACAAGTTACAGGTGCAGTGTAGAAATGTAAATGTAATGTATTATACAGCAATACTGAAATGCAGAATGAATTCTGAATTCAAACCTTTTTGCGCTTTGATCTTTTTTGCCATTATCTGTATTGAGGCTTTTCCAGACATTTCCAAAAGAGGTCTTGGTCATTTCATCCGAGATGTTGACTGATGAGGGGTCGTCCCTTAAAACAACACAGGAAAAGGCAGTGCATTCTAATTACAGGACTCCTCCACCTATTTAAAACAAGGGAACTATAACCTGTATCAGCTCTGGACCTTAGATTTTATTTCTAGTCCTGGATCTTGTGAACACTGGCAGATAATATATATTATAGGGCAGTGTTTGTTTCACAGCTCCAGTCCAGCAAGAAACATCTTCTCTATGTCTCTATATAGTCGCAAGTTTTCCCCACTCAAGCGCATTAGATCCAGTCACAGTTCAATAAACTACTAATGATTACAAAATCTCTTGGATTCGAGGTCCAGAGTTGATTAAGTCAGGTCTGAGGCTAGAAATATATTTCAAGTGTATACGTTTTGTTTTGTTTTTTTCTTACTTGTAATGTCCTTCAAGTGGCACCTGCACAATTCCCTCATCTTCTACCATCACACTCTGATTCTCCTAAAAGTAAACAGACATCATCACTCAACATCCAAGGTGTTCTCATACTCGTCTGTAATCATCCATAACCTTCTTTATCCTCAATGGAAAGTTTAAGGTCCCCACAGTCTTTCTATGGACAGATGCTGATTGCTCTTTTGCTGCCAATGACAGAACAGAAAAATCAAGAGGACTGAGTCTATTTACTATTTGGACTGGATGGAAATAGGTAGCACCACACCTCCTGCTGTGCATCTTCTAGTTTCTTCTTCTTGCTCTCAGGCATGAGGTCGTCAAGCCAGCTGAGTTCCCTCTTAGTAAAGATGAAGTCCAGCAGCTTACGGATGAAAACCAGTGCTAAGACCTGCACACACACAAACACAGACACAACACAGCAGTGCGGAATTAGTACTACATTACAGTCCATAGAGTCCGCCTCTCTCATTTCCCACTCCCGCTAACACAAAATGAGTAGGTTGTTTTACCATCATGGGGAAAACAATGGCAGCTCTGGAGGTTTTGATGACCCAAAGGAGGATCAGGCAGCTGAGCTGAATGATGGTAAAGAGGTGAACCTTCCTCAGAGGAACGTGTCTCAGGTAGATGAAGTCTGGCTGGTGTTTCGCTGGCATCCCAAACAACTTCAGACGGTCAAAGAACTGTGCACAGAACAGAAAACATGGGATCCTTCACCATGGGATGAAACTCAGACCTATGATGCATCTTGGCTAATTTAATGGTGTGCGCTTTGGAGAAAGTTATGGTGACTGATGTATAAGGCTTGTACCAGTTAAAGAACATTACCTGTATTCCCCTGAGAGAGGATGCTCCCATGTACAGGAAAACTCCATACAACACAGGCATTGGAATGAACTAGAGACACAAAAAAAAAAGCTCCACATTAACCACATTACATTTCTTACGTAGAAAAAAGATGCATCTCTCACATAATACGTCACTGACCTTAAGGACTGAGGTCATAAACACAGAGCAGCCCATAAGCAGGAAGATCATGAGACCGGTAAAGCGCTGCTCCCTGATGCCGAGGAACTTGGGCTGCTCTCCTGGGGCTGAGCACTCTGACTCCAGCTTTAGGCTGTTCACGTGCGAGATGGACAGCACTGTGGCAGCTACGAACCATGGCAGGCCCATCACTGAGCACACCCCCAGCATCACGCCCACCACAAACAGGTCCAGATGGTACCCACAGCCTTTCTATAGAGACACACACATGCACAAAGGGTAACAAATACTATGGGTGTATTTGTCAGATAGGAAGCATATGTGTGTGTGACTAAGCTTGTCTATCTACCTTTAATTTGTGTTCCTTCCTGTTGATTATGACAGCAGTGATCTGCTGGTCCATGAAGATGAGGATGGTGCAGAGGAGTGCTGGGATGAAGGTGATGATGACCGTCCACCACGGGTTTGGTCCCAGAGGGCTGATGATCCAGCCACGGTCGTCTCTGGTTGGCTGCAGGGGGTTTTGAGGTCAGATATGTACACAGAATCCTTATGTATGGACCAGGTAGACTGTCACACTAAAAACTAGATGGATATGGATATCTAGCCAAAATGAATACAAATTTGAGGCGATTCACTAAAAGTACTGTCTTTAAAAAGGCAAATATTATGGGCACTATGCAACTGTGATGATTTTTATTCTGGGAAACTCACTTTAAACACATTGGGGACCTGCAGTTTTGGAGATGGAACTCCCAGAGCGAAGTCAATCCCCACCATAGTGGCGATGGTGATGAAGACCGCAAAGTCACTGATGATTTGCCTCACCTGTGGCAGGAAACAGCCAAGGTCAGACAGAGACATGTGCAATATTCTGCACAAATGATGACACACAAGCAAACGCACACACTTACTTTGGTGGGGAAGTAACGGCTGGTCTTGAACTCTTTAAGGAAGGAGGACATGGCGACAGTGGAGAAGAACAGGATAACCGACCAGAAAAGCACATCAGGGATGTAAGGGCCGTGATGGCCACAGGCGGTGCCCTGGAATTCTCCCCTGTGCATCACACAGCCCTGCAAACCACAGCAGCACAGAGAATCCACACCATACTGCTGTTAGTGCTGTTTTTTTACAGATCTCAGTAAAAGAGTGTTTATCTATGGTGACACTGGAACATGACAATATAGTGTCTTGCTGAAATAATCAGAGAGGGTTGGGGATTTGTTGGATTAGTTCCTGGGTTGCTGCAGCGTGTGTATGTGTGTGCAACAGCTAAAATATGAGGCAGCAGGAGTGAGAATGAACTGGAGTGAACCAGGAGAGGATTTACTCTTTTAAGCTCTGAGTTTCTGCTCTGAGCCAGCGGGAAACACATGTCTGTAGCAGAGTGATGAGGGAGGATGCTGTGTAACACTTTCTGTCTCTCCATCCCTCTCTCTATTGTGCTTACCCACATTTTCCTCGATCTCTCTCTCTCTCTCTCTCTCTCTCTCTCTCTCTCTCTCTCTCTCTTTCTCTCTGTCAGTGTACGTTAGTGATTGTTAAATGCACTGAAAGCTTCAACACGTTAGCCTCAGGGAAGTGCCAAAAGCAGAGTATTAACATCATGTCTGACAATATGGCTTAGAGTAAATGGAAAGTCCACATTTTCATATTGCAATCATCAAAGGATGTAAACATTCATTCAGAGTAGTTGATGGTGGAGAAGCATACATCCCTGAAGTATCCCTAAGTAATTTAATAACTTCTTGTGAACAAGCATACACCTGAGATGAACTGTCTTTACTGTCCAGGAAAGGCTTCCTACTAGATTTTGGAGCATTGCTGTGAGGATGAGGATTTGGATGATCGGGATGTTGGATGATCACCACCCCACCTCATCTTCAACTGCCCACATCATTCTGAAAAGTATTGAATAAAGCAGCACCATACCAGAGAACACAGTTTCACTGCTCCTCAGCTCAATGCTGGAGGGCTGTATACCCCTCTAGCTCATTCTTGGCATTAGGCATGGTGCCAATAGGTTGATGTTAATCTGCTCCAGAGAGTCCTAATCTATTGGCAATACTTTCTCTCCACAGGCACTAGACAAGCTGTAGGTGTACATTTGAGTACATCTGTGTCAGCAATGAGTGAAACTTAAAGTAGCCAAATGCATTTATTAGAAGGGATGTCCTCAAACATTTGGACAGTAGTGTATGTGTAGATGGAATACTGTGATGCAAATTATCCTTCTTTTCATCTCTTTTCATCTTTTTTCATGTGACTGGTTTTATTGCTTGGCCTTTATTTAAGCATTGCCTTGGTACAGTCATTTTGCAATAGAAGAAAACAGAAATGACTTATCGGTTATATAAACAAAATATTACATGCATACTTTTCAGGCCACCTGGAACAATTAAAAAAATGCTGCGGTTCATGCAAGTGCAACAAAGAGACATAGATCTGCTCTCCAGTAAAAAGGTTTAAATCTCTGATTTATCATCAGAGAAAATGCACGCTGTAGGGATTGGCACTGTAACGCTGATGCTGTACTTTGTAACATTGTTTACTAGGAGAAAACGTACACTAACTATACTAGTTTGTCTAAATCTACATTATTAAGTGTTTACACCAGTAGCACACATCACAGCCCGACATGAATTGGTTGATATTCAATGCACTCTGCATGTCTTGCACTCAACAGGGTGGCACAAAATAGCTTTCGCCCACTGCCGTGTTCTTGTCCACTCCTCACCTTGACATCCAGGCCTAGCCAGTCCACTTCAGAGGCAGTGATGTTCTTCTCCTGCCAGTAGCGCAGAGTGCCGTTGCTTGGCTCTTCTGGCTCTGTGCACACACAGCTGAAGGGGGAAAATGTATAAAAGCAGTTAAGAGGATATATATTTAAGTCAAACACATTCTAACTGGTGTTTTTCTTGTGTGTTTGCTTGCATACTCACGAGTACTGTGTGAGCTTGTTGAGGTCACCGTGCATGTTGAAGGGGTAGTGCTCTCCCAAGTGCACTAGTTTCTCTAAAGCCTCGTAGATGAAGATGATGCAGATGAGCGAGGCGAAGGCTTCTTCCGTAAACCGCGTAATGTAACACACCAGCGAGCTGGCGTCCGTGGCAACCAGCAGCAGACAGAAGAAAGCTGTCCACAACCCAATACACACACGCAAGGAGAGGTAGGACAGCCCATATTCCCTAAAGAAACACACACAGTGTTTGTGATGAATCAAGTATTATGAAACTATATTAAAACTTCCAGATATCAGCACTGCATTATAGCTATGATCTATATATTGGCCCAATAACTAAAACAGAGTCATACTATATAACAAAGCATGTTAACCTTTAATGTCCAAAAACTTTTTTTCTATTTTTTAATCTACTCCTCTATTCAAAGACAGGAATTCTCAATGCTGTTGTTGCATTTACTTTGATCTATCCAAGCCTGTCAGTTTGTAACAAACACAGTGCATTCAGTTAAAAGCCAATACACAGTAGCTAGTACATTTGGTCAAATTTAAAGGTTAAAAGGACAACACCGACAACAAGTCTCTGAATGCACTGCTGATGTTGTTAGAGGGTTAAGGGCCTTGCCCAAGGGCTCAACAGCGGAAGTTTAGTGGACCTGGGTTTCAAACCCACAACCCTGTGATCAATAACTCAATGCTCTGCATATTGAGCCATCCCTGCCACTGTTAACCAATGCCGAAACTCACTTGCAGAATTTAAAGAGGATCTTCTCAAATACCAGGACAGGCCCAGTGCTACCCAGGATAGTGAGAGGCTGCCCAGCAAACAGAGAGTATGCTATCCCAGTCATAGAGGCACCAAACAGAGACTCTATGGCACTCTAAGAGAGAAAGAGACAGAGATCATGGGCTGCATGATGCAGTGCATATGGTAAACTATTGTGCATATACACATGATATTCTGTACATCGCTGCTGTCACCATTTTGGAGAGATATGTTTTTCATCGGACAGCAACGATATATATACACACATACTACTTAGTATATATACACCAGTGTGTGGTGAAATATGCAGTGAAATATGCTCTCACTATGCGACCCTCTGTGGCTTCTCCCAACAGGCCTCCAAAAGTGATGACGGGAGACATGCAGGCGCAGTACAGAAAGAGGAAAGACGCTAAACACTGCAGGCTGAGGGCATCAGTATAGTCAGACAGGTAGTGTGGTGCCTTGCGCTTTATGTCCAGGAAAAAGCCTCCAAAAAACCTGCACAACACAAAACATAAGCACTTTATCTCCCAGGCGATATCAGAAAAATATTATATTGCAATACAATTAGCAAAAGATTTGGAATTTGCTGCATTATATCTAATTAAACAGGAAGTTTTCTGCAGTTGCAGTGAAACACTACAGTGCAGTGAAACACACACACACACACACACACCTACAGTGACAGTGAGCATACATGCCCGGAGCGATGGGCAGCCATTGCTGCTGCGGCCAGAGTTAAGGGAGGGTGAAGGGCCTTGCTCAGGGGCCCAACAGTGCCAACTTGCTGAGCCCGGGTATTATACCTACAACCCTGTCATCAATATCCTGGTGCTCTAACTGCTGAGCCAGCACTACTCGAGGGGTAGGAATTTTTTAGGGATGCACTGTATGTTGTGGATAGCCTCATCAGTGGACAGATTTTATAAATCAGAAGAATTAAAGCTGACTGTAGCTGAAAGTTCAGATCCCACAAGTGGAACTGTCTGCTGGATATTGTAACTGCAATATGCCTAGGTATGGTTATTTTTGCAATAATAAAGGATGCATGAGGTTGTACACAGGACTTGATTTGAACACATTTTAATCAGCCCAAAAGACATACAAGTTAACACATTTACACTAAATAAAAAAACAATCATGCTTGCTCCAGAGTACTATTTGGATCCGAGAAATAAAGCTGAGAAATAAGGTTTTACCTTTAAAACAGTAAAAACTTCTCAATAACAACAGTGTACTACCATTCCATTTGAATGAATCTTAAAGGTCTGAATTAATGAGAGTCGTCCATTGTAATCAGGTCAACTGAGAAAAAAAAGATTTAGTGAAGTGTCAGCTGATGTTCTGATGAATACAAATGCAGGACTCCATGAGACACTGTGTATAAGGGGGCTGTCTGTCTCCTCTGTAAGACCAACTAGATTTAGTGCAGAGGAGAGGAGAAAGCAAACAAAAGACTTGACGAAAGAGGATAAGAAAGACCAAGAACCTCTCAGACAGGGCCTCACTTTCCCAAAGACAGACATGCACACACACACACTCACTTTCCCGTGCGCTGTAATTCAGGCCCTCCATGGCCTCCGTGTGCTTCTTCCTCTCCTAGATCAGTCACTCCGTTAGGTAAAGGAGGAATTTTCCTTTTCTCCTAGAAAATTACATAGGCATCAATTTCATTAACCTCAATCACCACTTAACACTCTCAAACTAATACAGCCTCATAATTCAGCACTCCACTACATGCTAATGAGATTAGTCTCTCGGGAGAGACCAACATGGTTTCAGCTAACCTATCGTTTCAGCTGGATCGTTCTTTAGAGGATAGACCATCTTCGATTCGCATAAGCACTCCCTCGGGAAACCCGTTTTTACACCTGTAGCATGTTTGCTCTTGTCTAACCAGTTAATGGCATCGTGAACGTGGCAGTATACTACCGTAAGCTCAAACTTGAGGGGTACACCCAATAGTTGGGTCAGATTGAGGTCATATCATTCTCACCATAAATTAACCATTCCAATGTTTGGGGCCGGACTGAGACCACCTCTTCTCAAGGGTCTTGGTGTGATGTTTTGGTCTGTATTCGAGTGCAATTACTGTATTCACACCTGTCCAAATGAATTCAATTTTACCAGACTAAAAGTGCACGTGTAAAAACGCCCTAAAACTAAACAAAAAAATAAACTCACCAAGCAATTTATTAGGAACATGCATGCAATTATCTAATTAGCCAATCATGTGGCAGCAGTGCAATGCATAAAATTATGTTTACAGACTAGTTCCTTGAGGCAACTCTTGAGGATGGGCTACAACAGCAGTGAGGTTTTTGTTATGTCAGGCAAGAACTGGAAGCTATGGCAGCACTGGGCTGAGGCTCACCAAATCTGGACAGCTGAAAACTGGAAAAACTTAGCCTGGTCTATTAAATCTCATTTTCTGTTGAGGCTTGCCTTGTGTCCACAGTGCAGGCAGGTGGAGGTGGTGAAATTGTGTGGGGAATGTTTTCTTGGCACACTTTGGGGCTGATAATACCGATCAAACATCGCTTGAATGCCAAGGTCTGTTTGAGTATTGCCACTGACCGGCCATAATGAATTGAATTAAGTGTTAAAAGATCTGTGCTTTAGGTCCCACCTGAGAGGGCACGTTCTTGGGCGGTTCTATTCTGATGGTAGGGTCCCACTCTCCTGGTGGCAGCACTGTCACTTGGTCCAAAAACTCATCAATACCAGCAACCAAGTCACTCCGGTCCTTTGCCTTATATGCTACATCATGAAACACCTAAGCAGTGGAGATAAGCAGTTAACAGGTTAGAGAGTAAAAACACAGACAGAGAATGAAGTGTGGGATGGGGCTGAGGGTACTGACCTCATCTGTCATGAGCGTGGCAATGGAGCGACCGATCTCATGATACTGTGGCCCTTTCCCCATAGGCCCCAGCAGTATAAACAGAAACCTGGAAAACGGGCACATTGTACTATAGAAGCTAGTCTAACAGACACAGCAGACTGACACAGACGCCTGTTTCTTTGCATTGTAAGGAATCTGCAATGATTCAGTTTCCCAGACAAAAACAAAAAAACATTGGATATTCAGGAGGATCTCCAGAACACTCGTTCTCACTAATTCCCTTCACCATGATCAGATGACAACACATGCAACCTTAAGTATTCTGAATGTGTTTTTATTTGTGTACAGTGCTCCTGCATCTCACCTCGTGGTGATGGGAACCTCAGCCAAGCCATTGAGCAGCACAGCAGGGGAGAGGCGCACAAAGGCCACCACTGGCTTTTCCAAGAACTCTAGTTCACCAACCAGGATGTTTGAGGCCTCTGCCCCAGGTGGGATCTTCTTCATGAAATGAAGATCTATCTGCAGATTTCAAATACGTGCAGTTATATTACTAGCAATGTCAAAGCTTCTATATCTAAAAGAGAAAAAGAGATTTGTTGGGGGCACAAAAAATAATATAGATAACATGCACATGAGCAGTCTACACATTGCTAACTCACATCAAGCATGTCTTGGATGATTGACTACATATGAGATAAGGGGGAAACGTGTTTCTTATATTTTTTGTAAAACTACTCGAAGTGGTAGATTTGTAAACATACTAACAAACCGAGTTATTGTTTGTCAAACTGTCCTTTTAAACTCCTTTACTGACATACTAAGACAGTTAGCACAGTAATTTCTGTCATTTCTGCTCGTCCCCTTTAATAATAACTTTTGTCACATTTACTAGTTATGTGAAGAACTTAATGTAAAAAGGAAACTCATAGATAAAAAAAAATGTTATTTTATTGTTTATTTGATGTAGCATAGAAACCACAGGGTTCCCACATGTCCTGAATAACAGAAAAGTAAGAGACTATTTTTCATAGAAACTTCTGGAAAATTGCTAAAAATGTTCTGGAAATATGAGTTAGATCCTGACCTGAGCTATTACATGTCATAGTTTATCCTGCTTTTGTTGGAGTGACTGTCTCTACTGTCCATGGAAGAGTTTGGAGCATTGCAGTGAGGATTTGACTGCTTTTATGAGGTCAGGGTTTTAGATGATCACCATGCCACCCCACCTCATCCTAAAAGTATTGGATGGTGCACCATCATTCCAGAGAACACAGTTTCACTGCTCCATAGGAGCTTTATATATCTGCTCCATGGTGCCAGCAATGCAACTTACCTGAATGCAACAGGACCTTAATCAACATTTGTACATATAGTGCATGTTGTCGTGGAAAAATCCTAAAAAAGTCTAAAAGGGTGGGTTGTGCTACATCAGTTTCACAAAAGCTCCAGTAGCACATGCCAATACAATTTAACATGTCCAACGTGAATATGCACATGCTGAAACTCTTCTGGCATGTAAGTGAGATGACTAATGTCAGGATGAGTTTTACCTTACTGAAGTCCACTGCACTGTTTTCTCGACTGCCATCACTCCGGGCCTCTGTGCAAGTTGGCTGTGATTGTGGAGAAACCGTTTGACCTGCGAACAGCAGAGACTCATCATGAACTCACTATTAAGGCTAGCAAGATGAGGCCTTAAGATTACCCTCTAAATGAGATGACCTAAATACTCATGTTTAAAGCAACCATGCAATGACACATAATGTAATGTAATATTGTATATGATAATAATAATGTAAATAATATTTTAGGGTGAGGGTATTCGTGTTAGCATGGCAATGAATGAGGCCTTTCCTAGAACAGAACATAAATGCAGTCAGGGCTACACTACTTCTACAGGTCCTGTGGCGACTAGAGTTGGTAGTATTGCAATGTGTAAGTATCCTGAAGAAATTACACAGACTAACTCCTAAGACTGTTGAATATCAACTCTATGAACACTACGCATTGTGGTTTCAGCACTAGACGCTGGACAGCTCCCTTTAAGCTCCAGAGCTGTTTAGACGACAGAGTTATAGTCTTGGTCTAAAGGCCATTACACACTGAACATAACACAATAAACAAACATGCCAAAAGTATATTGATTTTATATGCCCCTCAATAAAATTATCAATAACAGGGGCACAAATAAATTTTTTTATGATATTCAGATTAATTTGCATTCAGTGTGTAAAGACCGCAACCCTGTGTTTTAGTAAAACATTAGTCTCCATCAGAGTTGCCTGATAGCGGCTCTTCTGCTGGGTCCTGGAAGGGGATGGGGTGGTAACCCATGCCATAAGGGGGACTGAGTCGCTTGCTGAGGGGGAATCTGGGCCTGCTGGGGAGTAAGGTAGAGGGGTTTGGGGGAGCAGAGACACTGCTGGTCTGAGAGTGCTTAGAGAGAGGGGACACACACTTGGGGTAGCAGAGGGGCCAGACTTTGCCTGAAGGTGACTGTGTGTTTCTCATACAGCCTGCCTTTAAAGAGGACCAGAAGGGGGCCTTAGGACTGGGAAGGTGAAGTGTAGGGACCACGGCTGAAGGGGAAACATACATACAAACATGCATACAGATAACACACAGATAACACACAACAGACACACACATCACAGAGCAAATAAGAAAACACAGTGTGACGTATAAACAAACAATAAAAGTGTAAATATGATAAAAAAATGTGATACTGACTTCATAAAAAGGTCAAAAGAAAGTCAATAAATGAAATACATGTGATTCTTTATTATTATTATTATTTTAAATGACAGACTGAGAATGTATATAAACTGGATAAGACAACATTTTGTAGCAATATTTTGTAACAGTATATCACTAAAGCCAAGATTTCAAGCTGGATGCTAATACCATTCTTATCCATTGAGTGTGGCTCAGACTGCTTCTTCCCAATGTCAGCGAAGGAGCGGACAATGGGGATGCGATTGGCCAGTTTCTTCTGGTTCTGATGGTGGTGCTGTTTAAGGAGAGCATTGCGGATCTTCTTCCGCACTTCTTCTCCCAGAGCAACTGACGTCTCGTGCTGGTCTAGAACCATGTCTGCATGTTTAAAGTGGGAAAATTGCAGATGTTTTTTTCAGTATTCTAGATTGTAAAACATGATATTGTAACGTATATGCAATGCAAGTGCTGATCTACGAGACCTGCAATCTCCTCCAGTGAGTTCGCTCTCATATCCAGCATGACGATGCCATTGAGGATACAGCTGCGCAGCTCGAACAGGCTGTGTAGGGAAAGTGTGGCTACATAGGGCTTACTCCATCTTTCCCCTCCGTCCTCCACGTCCTCTTCAAACTTTAGCCATCTGCAAACACACAACACATTTATATTTACATGTATGACATTAAGCAGACGCTCTTATCCAGCGACTTAAAAAAGTGCTTCGCTATTTATTTAAGAATAACCTCAGCTAGTTTGAATAGACTAAAATCCAAAGATCCCTCTAAGCTTAGATACTACTAAACACAAGTCAATATGGAGATCATAATACTCTACTCTTTGCCCAGGTACTCTCGGAAGAGGTGGGTCTGCGTTTGAAGACAGTGAGCAACTCTGCTGTTCAGACACCCAAGGGAGTGACACAGAGTGAGCAAAAGACAGTGGGCTGGTGAAATCCCACCCCACCAAAACGTCCAAAATCCAAAAGTGGTGTGATTCTACTCCAGATTGGAACGCAGTGAAGTATAATGTGGACTGGCAGCACCTGAGATATGGTCAGCATTAATGATTCCACCACTAGAAAGATTCTGGGTAAAATGGTATCAATGAGAGAGTTGCAAAGGGGAAAGCCACTGCTAATATAGAGGAACATAAGGGCTTGTCTCATATTTGCCAAAAAAACACCCTGATGACCCCCCAAGCCTTCTTGAATAATAATCTCTTGATGAGTCATAAGTGGAACCTTTTAAATGGATTCATTTACATCTGGTATAAAGCTAATTCAGCATTCCACACCAATTATAATAAAATACCAACAGTCAAACATGGTGGCGGTAGTGTAATGGTACAGGGATGCTTTGCTGTCTTAAGGCCTGAGTGACTTGCCATGACTGATGAAACCTTAAAATCTGCTCTCAACAAGAAAATAAGGTCCAGTCATCAGTTTGTGATCTGAAGCACAACTGCGTTCTGCTTAGGTTATGATTGGTTATGATCATGACTGGGTTATGATTGGAAGCACAGGAGCAAGAATCTGAATGGGCCAAAACAAATTAAACAAATGTTTTGGAGTGGCCCACCATTGAGATAATGTGGCAGTTCTTCCTCGAAAGCTCTCCAATTACAGAAATCTTGCAAAGAAGAGTGGCCAGGAATTTCTCCACAGCAACGAGAAAGACTGGTCTCCAGTTATAGGAAGTATTTGGTTATAGCTGTTTAAGTGTGAAACCATTTATTGTGGCAAATGTGCAAAAGTACTTTTTAACAGCACTGTATATAGACAGATAAACAGACAGACAGAAATAGTGAGAAACTAAGAGAGGGAGGGAGAAAGAGAGTGTAGTATGTAGGTCATGTACCAAACACAATGAAATGGGAACAGCTTTGTACATTTCAGCACTTTATTCACATCATTTGGACATTAAGTTTTCGTTACAGGGCATTTGTCATGTCATGCCAGTGCTGTTCCACCTGTACAAGACATTGTATGTCCTACATTAAGGTAGCTTATTGCTGTTTTTATGCAGGATATGATGAATCTGCCTCTGTGTGCCCACTTAAAGACTAAATGTCCTGTAACCACCACTAAGAGAAGCAGGACTTTCTATAGAGAAGCCTTAAGTGGTGTTCACTTCATTAGGTACACTTAAAAGGGCAGGAGCATGCACGCTAAAATCCTGGAGATCTGCACTGAGTAGGGTTAACCTAGGATAAACAGAAACTAGCACATTGCACCGGTCAATCATTCAGACCGGGTCAATAACCACACTGTTTACTTTCCATAGAACATGGAGAGCAGATAGGAGGCACTGTCACTGTCAAAGTCATTTACTGTATGCAACACGTCTAATACATAGGGGAAATAAGGATGCTGATACTAGTCTAAACAGGCTAATTTGAGTAATAATTGTACTTAGACTTAATTCTTGTCCAGATTGGTTGTATTGTACATCCATTAATGAGCTGCACTTCACTGTGTTATTCGAATTGTACTGAAGTGTACCAACGTGTACCAGGGAAACTACATACAATACAATAAACACCGAACAATCAGTCAATCATGCGGCAGCAGTGCAGTGCATAAAAGCGGGCACATACTGGCCAGCAGCTTCAGGTAATATTTACATCAGAATAGGAACTAAAATGTGAAATAGGAACTAAAATGTGATTTTCTACACCTGAAATTCTCTGTATGTGTGTGTGTTGGTGTACCTAGCAGTCTCTTTCCACTCAGCATCCTCTCCCTCTCTCAAACAGATCTCATCTAGCTCAGTGAAGAGTGCGTGAGGAATGTGCTCCTCATCCTCATCCTCCATCCCCAACAGAAACTGCACCCTCTGAGACGGAGTGTCCACTGCAGGCCAGAGAGAGAGCGCGAGAAAGAGAGAGTATGAGACAGCAGAGATAAGAAAGGTTTGAGTCACTCATTTACAGTATGGTAAGCATTTTCACTCTACACACACACTTACTGTACGAGGGAGACTCCCTGCCATCCTCGGTTCCAGAGTCTCTCTCTCGTGACCTCTTCCTGTGACGATGTCCATGGTGGCGGTGTCGTCTGTGTGATCTCCGGCCTAGAGGGACGTGCACCCCGATGTACAGAGTGCGGTGACCTGCAAGAGCAAAACACAGCCATCAAGAAACATGCTGGACATATAATAAACTATTTCACCAGCCAAGCCATACAGTTATTCACCAGATTTGATTGATGTCCATCCATTTCAATAAGACTCAAAGTCAGTCTTCTTTTCAGTCTCTGGCAGCCTCCCTCTCCTCAATGCCTGTAGCACTCATGTCTGACTCCAACACTACTGAGTCTGTCTGAGGGATGCAGGTTGACAAGGTGTGTCTGTGTGTGTGTGGGGGGGGGGGGGGGGGCATGTGAAACTAATCCGTACTGACAACCACCTCAGGCACACACACTGAGAACCAGTGGCCTTACATACTGGCCCTAACACCACCACTGTGTGTGTGTTTGTTTCTCTGTATGTGTGTGTGTGTGTGAATGCACGTCTATGATGACAGTTGTAATCTTGGCTCCTCCATCTTGGATTAACATAAAAAGTATTGGACCAAAGATGGCATTTGAACCAATGGTTGAAGACACTGATACTAGCCAAACAGTGCTTCCCGTTTGTCTGCCATTCCAAAGTAAAAAAAAAATCAATCCAACCAATCATCTAATGCACTGCCTTGGGGGGCCTGAAACTCACCCGGGAAGCTTGTTTCCTGCCCCACTACCCCCATGCACACATTACAGAATTCAGTTAGTTTACAGCCCTAATTATCTATATCGTCATACACTGCCGACAGCACATCTCAACGTCTGCCGACAACAACGTGCACGTCTCCTCGCTCTCCCAGGTTTCAAGATACAGAGGGAGGAGTTTATCCATTTTCCTAATCCATATTCTTTCAACTTGTATCAGTCGTCTCTTACGGACACCCAGTTTGGCACATGGCATTGCATCAGTTCTCGCATGTATTTTGGTGAAGTCATATGTTTTTGGAGAGCAAAACAACTCCTGCTGAAAGATCTTTGTAACCTCTTAACCTTGTGTCACTGATCAGTCGTGTAGAGTGCAAACCAAAACCATGTAAAGATTCCAGTTCTATCCTATAATATTCCATCTCCACCTTTGTCCATGTGTCCATGACAAATCTGTACAACCCCCCACCACCCCATCACCTCCCTTTTAGCTATCATCTATCATTCCTGGCTCCAAACATTAGAGGAGGGACTTGGCTTCCTACCACAGAGAAAAAGCCATCCGAACTCCAGCTCAAAATTACTCGTGGAGAAATTATAATTATTATGACATCCTGAGAATTTTGAGAAAATAATTAATTATGTTGTCTGACATGGAGTCTGGAGTCTGGAGTTTTTTTGGGCTTTTATTGGTCTTTCACATTTCTGGATGGACACTTCTGAGTAACAGTGTTGGCTGTAACATGAAGACAAGCTTTTCATAGGTGTTAAACAGAGAGCAATGTTAGAGCAATAAAAGTAGCAGGCTAGTTCTTATCAGCCTTATTCATTAAGAGTAGGTGGTTACAGTAATCGGAAACTCCAATAATCGCATATGTAAGGAGGCCAAAGCGACTACTCCTTTTATCCTTTTATGGGCCATTAAGGGTTGATGCACCCGTACACTTAATTGCGACAGTCGCTTTCTGACACCAGAACAGGGTTTGTGACAGCACAAAGTGTTACTAGTTCAGAGTTGGAAGTCAGAGCAAAGTATGACTAGTAAAACTAGACAATTCAGGCTGGCAGATATGGCACCTCTCAACAGCGAGTCGTGAGATGATTTAAAGTGGAACTGGCAGATGTCCCTGGAAATATATGACAGTCGGTGTGAGTGCTGTGTCTATTACGTATTAACATTAAGAAGGAAAAAGAAAGGACAGCTTTCTGCTTCCCTTTCTTACACAGACTTTTCTTAATACTGTAATAAAGAAGCTTAACCCAGCATTTTAGTTTATATTGTTGGAAAATAACCTTCTTATCTTTCACTGGAAGTCACCGTTGAACATATTGTATTCCAATTCATTTTGGACCTTTCTATTGGTCTCTTTATTATTTTTGACATGATGTAAAGAACAACTCTCAGATTTAAATGATGTAAAAAAGTGACAAATGCTATAAATGGAGATACAAGGTTTTTGCAGGACAAAATATTTAGGGTTTAGGGTCTTTTCAACACACATGCGTGCACATACACACTGGTCCCCTGCAATTACCTACATCACCTCTCGGTGACCTCAGTACAGGCAGTGTGTGTGTGTGTGTGTTTGGGTGTTTACATGCCCCCATGGTCAGGTTGCACAGATGAGCCGCCTGTGATTACGTCAGCATACTATTAACATGTAGTCAGAGGGGCAAACGTGAGAGAGAACAAACATGTGAACGGACCCTGATACATCAAGAAGATCGGCAGAAATGAATGAACATTTAATTAAGAATCTGATATTACCATGATATGATTCATCACAGATTGTACACAGCTCTAGCACTCTAAGCTCTGAGGAGGACAAGTAAGGACAGGGTTTTGGAAATAGAGAAATTACGCGAATGCTTGTTCCTCTGGCTGCGTGCATGGTGTGTGAGCCAAGATTAGACTGCTCTCAAAAAGGAATATTTCCCGAGGACTCAGCAAAGCTGACGTCAGGAGCTGTACAGGCTTTTTGTTCATCATGGCTTACGGTCTCTTAGCATTGATTTTAGTCTCTGTTACGGCAGAATATAGAAATGAATTGTATGAGCATTAGTGCATGGGTACTGTAGTACCAGAGTAACTGTTCAAGAAGCCAGTATTCAAATACTGAAATCATATGGTTCAGTATGGTTCATCATAACCGTTTACTTCACCTTGAGTTCACACTACAGCTGCGCATTTGGCGTCATTTTGCTCATGTTGATTATTTGGATTTTATTTGAATTATGTTATGTCCCAACTATGTGTTGAGAAATATGCATTGTCCCCTTAAAAACAAATTCTCACATGACTCTGACCTGGCCAGTCTGCTACATGGCAACACCGGCCACACCGGCCACCGACCACTCTCTCTCACCTCTCCTAAGGATTCCAGCTACTCAAATCAGGATCAGGATTGAGTTCATTTTCATTTTCTGCTCTCTGCAGTTGAAACTAACCCCCCAACCTGAAAATACTGAGCTTGTCACAAAGACGTTGACTGAGAATACAGAGAAGGCAAAACTACTACAGTAGCTGATGTTAACCACTCTAGTTGTTAGCTGGTTAAGAAACAGTAAAAAAACATTTGCTTAAAAAGTGTTCATGTTGCCCATTGATTTTGCCCTTCGCATTGGGTGACCAACTACTCATTTATTAACTCGTATGGTTCCTTAAATATCAATATTAGTCAAGATGCAAATCCCTAATGATCTTTGCAGGGGCAGTGAAGCTGACTTTGTCGTTTTGACACTCACACATTTAGAGAATGTTAAGGAATCCATATTAGAAACATACAGAATAAGAGATTTCTTCTCATTTACCTTCCAACTCCTCCTTTTCGAAGTTGGTGTTGAGCATAGAGCGCGTGCCGCCTCTGTCCAATACAGCCTCCTCATCATTCCTCTGCAGAACACACACACATACACACACACACACACACACTCATTAGAGATTGCAGTTCAACACAACAAACACAACACAAACAAAAACATACACAACCAGAAAAGTTCACTGATAAGTTCAACTTAAACTTAAACTTAAAATGATCAATGTTCATACACAGCAGACATCATTACATGTATATACATGTGTATATACATCAGAAGATTTTACTGAAGTCTCTGTTGTTACTGAATAATATACCTTAGTGTGTAATAAGCCTTGGAGTGTTAAGGGGTTAATGCACACAGGAATTTGTTTCAAGTCAAGTCAAGTCAAGTGGGTTTTATTGTCATTTCAACTACATACAGATTACACAGTGAAGCGAAACAACGTTCCTCCAGGACCATGGTGCAACATAGACAGTGCATACAAAACACAAGGGCAACACAATACAAGTGCGGACAGACAACACAACACAGTACAGACAGAGAATAATAAATAATTGGCGGTAGTGTGCAAATTATGCAGTGTGTAATAAATATTGAGTCCAGTGAGGTAGTAAAGTTATTAGTGCAAATGCTTTGTGCAAAAAATGCTTCCCATTTTATCTGGGGTAAAGAGTGTGCATGTAACAGAAAAGACATCAGTTCGATCTCCACAGAGGAGCCGTTGATGTTGAGCGGAGAGTGGTCGTGTTTTGTTTTCCTGAAGTCAACAACCATTTCCTTGGTCTTCTCTACATTCCAGTGAAGGTTGTTGACTGTACACCAGTCTGTCAGCTGGTGTACAGTAAAGGTCCTGCTTGTAACCAAGAATCTCATGATTCCAATAAAAGCTACTTTAGCGAGACAGACTATGAACAAAAGGACCACGGTTAAGGGCATCATATCATTATTCTTGAGCCTAACAATTTAGAGCAAATGTACTTTTAATATTTAGGATATTCACTGGATCTTTATTATGCTGAATTGCATTAAAAGTCACATATAAAAATAAGGAATGTTGCAGGAGATAGATATCTATCTATCTATTTGTATATATATATATATATATGAGAATAGATATATTTACACAGAGTAACCGCAGAGGAATGACAAGGCTGTTGGTAAAACTCTGTGAAGGTCAACTACTCAGGGTCAATATATTCAATTTCATTAAGACAGATGGTATCATGGCTACCTTGACCTCTAACTTGATGGATCATAGGTACTGTTGCAGTATTTAAAATTCCATGGAGGGCATCCACAGGCCTCTACTGCCTTATGTTGTATACAAGTACAGCAGGCCTTATGTTAACAGGACATAACAGGTCAATGCAGTTCTGATATCCAATGCTGATAGCCAAGTTTCATTTACGTAATTATAAACATTTCTAAAATGTTAAAATTATGAAAACATCTACCTGGATCAACATTACAAGCACATACAAACATTTACAGTTTTATTATCGTGCATCACCACTTAATGTGATCTCAGATAGGAACAACCATATAGTATGATTGCATGCATGAAGACGAACTGATAAAACAGTGCTGGGAGATCATGTTGGAGAAAATTATCTTTTATTAACTTTTAGGAAATAAAAAAATGACTGGACTAAAATTACTGGAGAACTAGTAAGGATTCATCATTCCAGTGTGGTTAAGGTTAGAATAAGGGTTTAGAATAAGGGTTAAGATAAGGTCTAGGTGTATTTTAAGATAATAAAATTACATTTTTCAGTTTTGTACTGAAAAAACTGTGAAATGTAATTGTATTACCTTAATCTACACCTAAACCTAATCTCAACCTAATATTATCCTTCAACTTAATCTACAACTAAACCTTAATCTTAACCTACACTTAAATCCACACCTAAACCTCCCTGTAGTCTTTTCTTTGTCCCTAAAGGTCGCATTTCCACTCTGCGTTAAAATGGGTTGTTTTACATGACAAAACAAATGGCCAATGTGGGCGTTTTCACGGTAAGATCAGGCTGGACCACTCCTGTGTCAGCTAAACCTTTCTGCAGGTTGGGGCAGGGGTCTGGTCAGTATACACACAGGGTTTTTACCTTGACATTCACAGTTCCTCTTAACGCTGTCATCTTTTTATATTCTTATTCTGCTTATTTTCTTTTTTAGATCTACAGCCAGCTGCTTAGGAGCCCATGGTTGTGGAGAGTAAGCAAAAGTTAGAGTTTGAGAATTTAATTATTCTATTAATGACAGTTCCTTAAGCTGTCTGTCCTAATTAGTCAATTAAAGTTTAAGGAGTTACAACAACCTGGCACAGTCGTGCAGATTTCTCCTCTATAACTTAAGGGAAATTCAACCATTTGTCTGAGGAGACGCCACTCAGACGCTTGTTTAGTCCCTTGTCATCTCAAGACCTGACCAGAAATCCAGAAAGCAGCAGCTCGACTCATGTTCTACTCATCTACTAAGCCAAAAATGGTCCAGCTAATTCCTACCTGATGGCAATGGTTAAAACCCGATCCAAACCAAGAGCTCTTAGTACAGCTCAGTTTGACCCACCATCTTTAAGAGCGCATGGAAGACAAACATCCAGATGGTTCTCTGTGCTGGCACTCACACTGAGTGTCCGAACAGCAGAACCAGTCAACTGAAGACCCAGCTCTTTCGTGAGCACTTCAGAGTGGCATTATAGCGTAACTAATTTTTGGTAAATGGGCCCGGCTTCACACATACACCTCTAGGCCGCCCAGAACACCAGCCCAAAGTCTCGTGAGATCTACTGGTGTACTGAAATTAGCATTAGCTTTCATCCAGATACACTTTCATCCAGATTCACTCAGAATATCCAAAGGTATTATCAATAGATCTGCTAAATGCTGTAAATGTAAAACACATTATTTTAAGTAAATGACAGCCCTTTAGTCTAACACATAAACTAAGCCAGCTTCCCATCAATACACCAATACAATAATGTGACACAGTATCACATATCAAATGCACACACACCATGTATGTGCACAATGTACATCTGTCATTGGGTCTTACTCTTCTTTTACGTGCTGTCGTCTTTCTGTTCTGGCTGGATACTCAGAAAAGGCATCTGCAGTGTGGCAGTGCAGCTGTGAGGGATCAAGACACTCACTGATCCCTGTCTTTCCTCTCCTGGAGCCGAGAAGAGACATCCCAAAATAAGCACAGCCTCCATGAGGCTAACCTTTCCTGACAGTCGCCATGGCAACGAATGTGCCCCATTGCAAGCTGTCCCCAAAACATAGATGACATTGTTTTAGTTACTTGCAAGAAGCTGCACCCTCGAACTCAGAGCATACTAACACGCATACTGCCACTTCAGCATTACTCACTGCACATAAACACTTACGCCAAGCAAGGGCATTTTAGATTAGCTGTGATAAACAAGGATGGAAGTAAATGACTGAGAGATAAAAAGAGAGCACTGGGTGCAGTACACTGATGCTTTTAATTACAACTCAGTGAAAGCTTTACTCAAGAGAGGAACACAGAAAATCCCCTTAACAAAAACAGACTGGGTGAATGATGCTGTTGCTGCTAGAGCGGGTCCAGTGTTTACAGCTGTTGGAGACCTCCATTCTGAGGCTACAAGCATTTATTACAGTTGCTAATGGCGCAGTTTCAGTGTCTCACCTGCCCTAGTTGTATATCCAATTTTAGAACAAGCATTACTGGGGCCCGAGAACATCTGACTGTATTTATCTTGGTATAGTCGAATAAGAGAGATTGGTACATGGAACTGACATACCATTAACCTCAAGCATCATTGTGTCCTCCTTCAAAAGAAAATCCAGCATAACCCAAACAGGGCTGGAAAAAAGGCCTGTTCCAAAAAACACAGACCATTAGGCTAAAAGCTAATAACAGCTGAGAGGCTTTTACTATCTCTGGTCCCTCAAAACTAAATCAACCGACTACCAAACTGGAGCTAAACACACATCGGAACGGAAGAACCAAGACTTAAGAATCCAAACCTTGGGAAAGCGAGTGGGGCCAAGGCTAAAAGCTAACTGCCTACAATTTCTTCAGCTAACAGCACATCACACTAAGAAGATGACAGTTCAGCAACACTGCCCAGTAAGACCATGTAAGCTATTACGACTATTTATTAGTCTTAGTAAGAGAGTACATTTTTATGCATAAATGTTAACATTAATAAATACATTATAATGCATTAGTTGCATGATTGTAAAGATATTTCACTTCTCTCACACACTGAGACAATCCTACAATGTACCCCACCCCAAACACATCCTTACATCTTAACCATAATGGACGCCTGTGTTGTTAAACAACATCTGAACATTTTTTGCCCAAACCAGTCTTATACTTACTATTTATATGCCAAAGAACAACCACACTCAAATGACTGTCATTTTTAATAAATGAATAAAAAAAAATTAAGGTTGTGAATTTAGAGGGTTTATTTAGTTTGATGCGGTGGAGCAGAAGTCAAACAGGTTCTACATGAGAGCATTTTTCTTTATATTAATAAAACAGAATTCTATGTAGTATTGAATTAAAGCTTTGTTGATTCCTTCATATTTTTAACATATCAAATATTGAAAAATTGAATTAAATCAACCATAACAATAAAACCATATGAAGTAAAGTGAAAAGAATAACAAGATGATCTTTTTACAATGTCAGATCCTCAAGTTGATGTGTTGAAAGCAGGAACAATGGGAAGTGTAAGGATCTTACAAACTCTGACAGGGGCCAGATTGTTATGGCCACAGTCAGGGTCAGAGCATCTTGGAAATGGCAGTTGGTATGTAAACTGGTGACAGGAATCATGGTCACCCAAAGCTCATTATGGAGATTGAAGGCTAGACCTTCTGGTTCAATCAGACTCCATGTCCAATATTCCTGTAATATTGAAATATTGTAAACTTTGGACTAGTCACCAATCTCATATTCGTAAATGCATGCCCAAAACAGTCTCTCAACCCATACAGATGAATGGTGAAGCAGCCACCAAGTGACCGACACCACTTTTACCTCAGCACATCTTGGTCTAGTTTGAAAGTGGAATACTACTTCAAACTTGGATGATGTGCAGAAGATATCTGGCACGTCCCATTTCTAACATTTCATGGCTAAGTGATAATTCACGTCAATTCAATTTTTTGATAAAATATTTAATGAGTCACAAATTCAGGCACTATTTTTTTGCTATATTAAGAACGCATTATATCTAGATGTCACCATATTGTAGCAGATATTACAATTTTGTGCATTGCTATGCCCTTGAGTGCAACATCGCCCATATGGCAACTTCTTTGTTTGGGACCAGGCCAGCAAGAAGTGTCCTGGCTCGCATTTTAACATTTGCAAACCTCACATGTGAATCCAAAAACCCAATTAGTAGACTGAATTTGCCCCTCAACAGAGTCAATTAAAAGTTCTTCTAAAGTACATGGGTCACTGCTTCCTTTCCAGCAAGCAAAAATTCACTGGCCCGTGGTGCATTTGCCCCGAACTGGCTTTAAATATTCCTGTTAGATGAAATGTTTACATGCTATAATCTGCATCCCATAATCCAAAGAGGGATTAGGGCCCAGTGGCATGAAACATCCCATTCATGCATTTTGTTTTCCATTCAGGCCGTTCTCCTCAGTTCATGAAGGGAGAGTTTAAATGGATGATAAAAGGCTGCAGAAGCAAAAAAGCTGAGAATCTGAAAACAGTCCTGTGCTGTGGGTGGGGTGGCAAGTATGTTTTGAGTGAAGATGTACAAAACAGATTGGAGTAGATTAACACACTGTGGTGGAACATCACAGTCACAAACACACACACAGCTGTCCATGTGAGGAAGCAGATCATATCAGTTACACAGGTGGAATGTCAGCGAGAACTGAATTCAGAGAATAGCATACTTTGCTGAAGCTACGGTATATGCTGGAGATTGTTTTAAAATAACAGAATAAGTAAAGTCCTTGTCTGGAAATAGGCTTTTGATTGGGGTTATGTTTACAATACTGTGTAATGTTCCCTTTGGTTTCATTTTAAGTAAAGAAATCAGAATAAAACAATTTAAAACAATGGTACCAAGCATTTCAAAATTCAGCAATAGCCTCTTTAATTGCAAGTCTGCCACCAGTAAAGATTCAATGCATGGATGTTCAGATGTATCAACAAGTAGAGTCTGCACTTTCTTTGTGCTACATCCTTAGTAAACTTGGGTCATGACTGTATGCACATGGTCAGTAACAATACTCAAAGAAGCTGTGACGTTCAGGCAACAATTAATTGGTACGAACAGGTCTAAAATATGCCCAGAAAACATTCCCCACACCATTACACCACCTCCACCAGCCTGGACTGTCGACACAAGGCAGGTTGGATCTATGGATTCATGCTGTTAGTGGCAAATTCTGCCCCTACTATCTGTGCCCCTCGGCAGAAATCGAGGTTTATCAAAACAGGTTACGTTTTTCCAGTCTTCAACTGTCCAGCTTTAGTGAGCCTGTGCTGAGCCACTTGACAGAACAGAATTTGTAAATGGTCTTCTGCTGTTGTAGCCCATGCACCTCAATTGTACAGAATAGTTCTCAGAGTCACTGCAGCTCAAACCATGCACCATTCTGAGCAAACACTCATCTGGCACCAACAATCACACAACACTCAAAATCACTGAGAACACATTTTTCACATTGTGATGGTAAAGTTTCACATTAACTGAAGCTGCTTGCCCATGTCTGCATTATTTTATACATTGCACTGATGCCACACAATTGGTTAATTAGATAACTGCATGAACAAATCTATGTGACAACATGCACTGATGTATGGAAAGTATGGCCATGATAATCATGAATACATGCTGCCATCTGTCTGATTATTTATCCATATGGCACCTCAACATTGTATGTCAGTAATTAAAATAGTCTGCAATCTTTCATCAAACGCAGCATCTGCTTTACTGAATTTTAAATATTCAAAACTATGAACTAATAGTTTTCAACGCCACCCAGTGCCTCGCATACTGGTGGAATAAATGAATAGATTTGAATATGAACTATCATTAAATCCCTTACACTCTGCATTAGGTCTGTACTGGGCCAGCATCATAGTCATTGTACCACTGCATCTGTGCTCATCTAAAAGGTGAGCAGAGTCAGTTCTACCTTCAAAACGCATTAGGGTCATGCCAAATCGGCTCGGACCATTTTCCATGTCTCTGACCGACATTTCTGATGGTAGCTCCGATGGATTTAAAGGCAGATTTTAGTCAAAAATCCCTCCTCCAGTCTGTCTGTGCTCTGATTTGTAAAAACGCTACGGAAATAGACCAAACACGTAACCACGGCATCACTGTAACGACACTTGTGCTCCATTTCGGGAGCTTCCCCCTGTACTTCTCGGGGGAAATGAGATTCACTGGCAAACGGATTAAAAACACCGGCCTCAGACGTGAATGTGAAGCATTCTTGGGCATTGTGTCAAGAGCGTGAGTTCGCATGCGTGCGCACGGGGTGTGCGTGAGTGTGTCTGCTTGGGCTGTCATGTCTGTGACACAGCCATAAATGAGAATGTGTGGTTGCCATAGAAATGCAGCCCCCAAGACCCCTGGGAAATGCTTTCCAGTGACATCATCAAACTGAGACCTAATCTTTTATTCTATCTAGCTCACAGAGGAGAGTTGAAGGACATAGTAAATGCTGTATGAGTCTGCTGAGAGCCCTTTACCACTGTCTTCTGCACACTTGCTGTACCACATTAACAACACTGAAATGAAACACTGATCTGAGGCTAGTGTTAAGAATTGTGACACCTGTGCATAATGGGTGTGTGTACAAATACACTAAAATTAGCACTCAAGCACATGTGCGCTTACAGACACCTTCCCACACAGCCGTGCGCAATCAAAGTTCAGGGCACGTCCTGCAGGGTTGAATATTCTATTAATAAGCAGTTTCCTGCCTGCAGCTGAGGGGTGACATTATATCTGAAAGAACAACCCCTGTCACTTCTCTTTTCTCTCTCTCTCATACACACACACACACACACGTCATTCAGCTTAAAGACTTAAGGAACTTTACATGAACTAAGCATCTTAAAGCATGCTCGTATTCTTAAACCACTACAACACACTAATAAGTACACAGCTAACAATGTCCCATCACACAGCGGGAGCGAGTGCTATTTCTGGTTAGATTCGTCACAGGATCTGATTGGAGTCATGTTCTATAATGGCAAGTCCCTAAATGAGCTTTAATGATGTGCAAAATTTGTCTTTGGTAGCCATTCGTGGTAGCATAAAATGCAGTCGGAAGAGGTGTTAAAACAGGGGAAGGAGGACAGCGTAAGACGCTGACACTATGGCCTGAGAAACACAGGTTTGAATCCTAGGTTATGCTACTTTGCCATCAGCAGTCAGAGCCTGAAAGAGCACAACTGGCCGTGCACACTCTGGGTGGGTGGATGGCACTCTCTCCCACTGTGATGCTGGCTGGCTGATGTACCAGAGCTGGGGATCCGGCGCTTTCCTCAGAGCATGTAGGCTTCCTAGTGCTGCCTTGTCGGCAGTTCAAAAAAAGTCATGAACACTTTAGAGGAAATACAAGGTGTGTCATAGTCAAAGGCAACAATCCAGAGATGCTTTCATCGAAATAAAAAAATAGCTTAGTACAAGATGCAAGATTTCCACTGGGAACACTTCAGAATAGAAAGGGTCTTGATCTATCACATACCTCATCATCTTTCAAACATGATGGAGGCATAATTATGGCTTGGGCATGTATGGCTGCAAATGGAACTGGGTCACTGGTGTTTACTGATGATGTGACTGCTGATAGAAGTACCAGGATCAATCCTGAAATGTATAGGGTTATACTTTCTACTCAGATTCTATTCAGAAGACTCAGAAACAAGCAGCAATTGAAGGTGACTATGGTAAAGGTATGGCAAAGTATCTGAAGGGAGGACACCCAGTATTCAATACACCTGGTCTCCAGACTTCAGTTAGTCATTGCAAAGGTTTATAAAAGTCACACTTACACTATATGGACAAAGGTAATGGGTCACCTACACATTACACATACAGGAACCTTTGTGACATCCCATTCTAAAACCATAGGCATTAATATGGAGTTGGCCCCCCAGCCTTTTACAGCTCTAACTGCAGGTTTGGAGCAGAGCTTTTCTACACTGTGCTTTGTTCTTTGGAATGCCCCATTCTTTTACTAACGCTTGTAAAGGCAGACTACACAGCTAGGTGCTAGATTTTATACGCCTGTGGCAATGGGACTGAATTAAACACCTGAATTCAAGGATTTAAAGGTGTGTCCTATTTACATTTACATTTATGGCATTTAGCAGACAATCTTATTGAGAGTTTACTCAGAAAATAGCCTTAGCTAGTTTGAATAGACAAGAATTCAAAGACACCTCTAAGCTTAGACACTGCTAAACACAAGTCAATATGGAGACCATAATACTCGACACTACACTTATCTCAAGTACTCTCGGAAGAGGTGGGTCTTCAGTCTGCATGTGAAGACAGTGAGCGACTCTGCCGGTGCCTGGACAGAAAAGGCCTGGATGCTTGTGTCCCTCAGTACTTTTCTCCATGTAGTGTATATTTATAATTATGGTACCTTGTGAGCTTGTAAAAATTAAGAGACTATGTACAAAAATGGCTGTAATTCCTAAAAAAAACACCATATTTTTGTTAACCCCCTTAAACTGAAGCTGAAAACTACAAATTCTGAGCAAATACTTGGATTGGATGCATGGAAGCACAGGAACAACAGCCTGCTCAATTTCAGTGGATCAGGGGGAAATTGAAAAACGAAATTCATGTGAAATGAATTATGACGACGCTACAAAACACTTGGATCGTCTCTTTCAACACCCTTCTCTCTATCTGCTCTCCTATGTCCTATCTGCCCTCTGTCTCTCCAGTCTCACCCAGATATCTCAGTGCACATATCCCCCATCACACTCTCTCTCTTGTTCTTTCTTCACTTCTTCTGTCCTTTCCTCCCCGCACCCGCTTGTCCTACCCAGCCTGCACTGCACAGAGTCATGTGATCAGGACCCCGAAGGGTTGAACTATGATGGAGGCAGACTCACACAAGCGAACGCTCATTCGCCAGCCTGCACGCACGCACGCACACACGCACACTCATTATCCTTGAAGGCTAATACATTCAGGGTCGTTGCTGTATGGTAAATTGGGGGTAGATCTGTTTCCTTGTCACAGATTTTTTTTTTCATTATGGTTGCAGGTTTACTAACAGCATTAATGTTAAAGGTCAGATAAAATGCATTGACCACTAGTGGGTCTTTCTACTGACAAGCTAACTGCTATGGCACATATATGTGTTTTAGTACAGTCTGTGCTGTTCAGGAGAATGAGCACAGTCCAGTAGCAGTGTGGGGTGTGTGTGTGTGTGTGTGTGTTTATTTTGAAACAGCTATGCATTTCATTGCATTAAACATGCATGCACATCACGTGGCGTGACCTTTTCCTGCTCTTATTTGTAAGTTCCACACTGTCTAATCCCTTCTTACAGAAATCTTCTCCTCTTTATCCTTCTCGCACGTATACAGAATATATACACTGATCACTCTTTGAACTGTCATTATCATTGTTTTAATCCATTTTAACTGTCATCCTTTAGGAGGAAAGACCATAATCCAACTCTTTATGCTCAAAGAAGTCTGATCAAAGGAATCTCCTTTAGGGAAACCTTGGTAGGTTAAACAGTTTTGAAACAGTTTTCTCAGAATGGTGCCGTTATCCACTTATAAATACCATGATTTCACACAGGCATACAGACATTGTGCTAAGACAAAAAGATGGGTAACAATGTTGTGGATTGATTGTGTTATATGAAAGCATCTGGTGTAATTGGTGCATTACCTTCCCTTTACATGCAGTTTATGGACACAAAAAAATGGGTTACATATCTTAATCATTAAACTAAACTAATAACCATTGCTACAGATGTATAAAATCAAGCATTAGTGAAAGAATTGGTGGTTCTAAAGAGCTCTCTGAATTCCAGCGTGGTGCTGTAATTGGATGCCACCACTGCAACAAGACAGTTGGTGAAATTTCTTCCTTCTTAGATATTCCACTGTGGATCAACTGTGAGTGGTGTTACTGAAAAGTGGAAGCATTTAGGAAGTGTCATACCATTGTGAATAAAAGCCACCAACACTGATTCCATAACTGCAGAGTTCCAAACAGGGCTGCAAAGGGGGACCAACTCCATATTAAGGTCTATGGATTTAGAATAGAATGTCATAAAAGCCCATGGGTGTAATGTGTAGGTGTCCCAGTACTTTTGTCCGTAAATGTCTCATATACAACTGTCTATATACAGATAAAATTATAGAATAGACATATGAGGGTCAATGAAAAATAAGACTTTTTAAAATGATTCAAAAGCAAGAATCTATTTAATATAGTAATATCTGTTACATAGCTTGTATTACGATATAAATACATTTTCAAACAACCTATATGAACATCTGTCCTTAAACTTAATTAAGACACATTGTTTTCAAATAATTACACATTACTATAATAGTAATAATAATAATAATTAGAACCATACCATTAGTACCATAAAGGTCACTTGGGTTTTCTTTATATGACCCTGGAAGGTCCTTTATAAAAGCATGTCTGAATAAAAGTCCTTGTTGTTGGTTGATTCATTTCTTTTGCTAAATGCTGAAGCTAATCTGTTTGCTAAAATACAAATTTAAAAACACTGTACTTATACTTTAATATGACTGAGTTACTAAATCTATCTATCATCATATTTAATCTGTGTATGGTTTGATGATCATGCCATATTATTAGACTTTAGGTTGATGATTGATGTGATAAATGTATACACTAATACAATATCAAATAGAAAGAGAATGCACCTAGACACAAAAACAGATCTAATATCACTGATCCATGAACTGATTGATGGGCAGGTTGACTGAAGGTAAAAGGGCTTTCTATATAGTTAGACAGACAAAATCTGGCAAAGCTTAATTAGTCCTCCAGCACACTAAGATTACTTGACAAGGGCTTCTCTTCCTTTCCTGTTGTCTTTCTTCACCCTAATGATTTTTTCTTCTCTACTTAAAGAGAAACAGTAAACAACCTCTACCAAAAAAACTGATTTACTGAATAGGCAAGGTGTTTAAATGGAGATGGTGTGGGGGAAAGTGAGGGAAAACGTGTCTGCATTCTGTTTATCAAATATTTCAGAAGACATGTTGGAAAAAGAAAAAGTAGGTGACAAATGCTGACAAATGCAGGTTTATTAAATATACTTAAAATACTAAAATAAAAAAGGTAAATGTACATATACATGTACATATACATTAGGCTCTCAGTGTGTCTAAATAGGTGTCTTTACACCCTCCTCCTGGATGTGAATGGATCTCACAAGACATTAGCCTGAAGAATGAAGGATCTCAAGAGCCATCCCAGAGCCATCTGCAGTAAGGCTTACAGACTAACGTTCATTGTGTTGTGGGTGTCTCTGGGTAAATTCAGTATTTCAGCGAACCACAAATTCTTACACATTTCTATGTGTATCTAAGGAGACCTCGATCAATTCATCACCATTGGAAAAGAACAAAGAGAACTGGGAAAAAAACAAGGTAACAGATAAATGCATGAACCTTTAATACCATAACAATGTACATACAATCATCTGCTCTACAACTACAAGTTCATAATTTTCTTCACATAGCTGAAAAACCAGGTCATCATCAGCATCAAGACCTATGACTCCATAATAATGCCTATTGATTCAAAAATGTAAAAAGCCCCTGTAGGTGTAATGTGTAGGTGTCCCAGTACTTTTGTCCGTAAATGTCTCATATACAACTGTCTATATACAGATACAATAGTAGAATGGACATATGAAGGCCAATGAAAAATAAGGCTTTTAAAATTATTAAAATGCAATAATCTATTTAATATAGTAATATCTGTTACATAGCTTGTATTACGGCATAAATACATTTTCAAACAAGACACATAAAAACATCAGGTGGTGCGACTACGTCTTACCATGACTAAAAATACATCAACTTGTCTTTGAACTTAGGTACCAATATTTTTCCTTAAACTCAAGTTGATACACATTGTTTTCAATTCAATCTGCAATCATCTGCTCTACAACTGCAAGTTCATGTTTTTCTTCACACAAAGCCAGGTCATCATCAGCATCCAAACCCTTTCATGAGATCTTATCTTAATTTACACCAGCTAAATGGCTTAAATGTCATTTGCTTTGCCTTATTTTCAGTCTGTGTGTTTGTGTGTGTAAGCTATCCCTGTCACTGTCAAGCCAGTCATTTGCTTGGCATACAGTTTGGTGTTGAACACTTGCAGAGATAGCCACTGAATGAGCTCACATTCAGAGCTAAGTCAGCACTGATTACAGAGGCTTAGTGCGAACAGCAATCGGCAGAATGCAGTCAGCCAGCCAAGGTCTGTGCAGCAATTTACGCAACTCTATGATATCATCACAACAAACCTCAACCAGGATCTGGGACAGTAGTGGACTAAGGTGAAACGAACAATTCTGAAATAAATAAACAAGAAACAGAGGCCAGAAGTCTACTTAGAAAATAAACATCAGCTGAGAATGCACTAATCGTGATTTTTATATACCCGTTTTTTTAACAACCAATAGGCCATGAAAGCACATGAAATATACTCACAGTCTCACAATACTTCATATTAGCCAAAGTCACAATAGAAATTGGATTATTTGCTCTTTAATTTTAACTTAAATTAAACAAAATTAGAACCGAATAATGTTTTGTTATATAGAAATATCATGGACATCAAACACTGGTCTTTTCACTGAAAAGAAAATAAATAATTGTAACCAAGCTGTAAAATAGACCCAACACTGTATCGGAACAGTCTTCGCTCATTATTATTTACGCCCCAAAATATATGTAGACTCAGCCCACTAGCAAAACCCTGCTAGCCTTAGTCAAAGCTGGCAAAGCGGTAAAAGTGTGTTGTTGACACTGGTGAGCATTTAGCATGAGTGCATCGCCTCCAGACTTTGCAAATTATGAAAAAATACAGGTATGTGAATTGCCCTTGCTAATTGCCCCTTTATGTGAGTGAAGGGTTGTTTGTGGTACCCTACAATGGTGTGCTATTCAGGGGGTATTCCTGCCTTGCGCCCAATGATTCTGGGTAGGCTACAGACTCCCAGTGACCCTGACCAAGAAGAAGTGGATAAATAGATGAATGGACTTCCAACTTCCAAAACTTTATTTTTGTCCCTTTTTTTCCACCTAATCTAAAAATATCACCTGCTTATTCCTTTATGTGCACAATTCATGACACATTTACTAAAGGAAATAGTCTAAAATGACTTAAAGTTCTATCAGCACTTCATTAGCTCCCAGTTAAATTCCGTATCGAATACAAAATTCTTTTATTAACATATAAAGCCCTACATGGCCTCGCTCCTGAGTACCTGCAGGATCATCAAGACTACTTAGATCTCAGGGTGCTGGCCTCTTACTCGTTCCCAAAATTCAGAAAACCTCAGCAGGAAGAGCCTTTTCTTATAAAGCCCCCCAGCTCTGGAATAACCTTCCAGATAATGTTCGGGACTCAGACACAGTCTAAATCTTTAAATCTAAGCTGAAAACTTATATGTTTAGTTTAGCTTTTGGTAATTAATGTTTCTTAGATAAGGGCTGCAGGTCCAGGGGTTCGCGGACCCAGGGAATTGTATGTACACTGAGACGCTGGAGCTGTCGTCTCGCTGCTTACACGCGATCACTCAGGTTTGTTGACGGTGGAGCAGATAGATGCTGGTGTTCTCAGGGTACGCCCGTGTCCGTGTTACCTTCTGGCTCTCTCCTTTTAATTATGCTGTGATAATCAGACCTGCCGGAGTCGTCAGACATACCCAGATGCTGATTCTCAACATTCTCTGCACTCCATAAAATTCCTCTTAGAACTAACTTTTCTCTCTTTACCTTCTTCGAGTAAATGACCACCCAGCCCGATCTGCAGGAAGATTGCCCGCTGAGGTCCCCTCTACTTGCATCTAACCAGCTGCCACCTACCAGTCCGGCCAGCGGGTGCCCCCCCAACCCGCCACCACCCATGGCTCACCTGCCTGCCGCTGCTGCCTGTTTGGTGGCCGTACTGAAACCTAGATGGACTCGTGCCTGTCTGACACTATTAATATCACCACTATCAACTTTCTGTTGTATCTGCTTTGGTAATTTTTATCATTAATGTTTAAAACAGTCTGGCCAGAGGAGGATGGGTCCCCCTTGTGAGTCTTGGTTCCTCCCAAGGTTTCTTCCTCCAGCTCTGAGGGAGTTTTTCCTTGCCACTGTCGCCGTTGGCTTGCTCACGGGGGTCTTTGACGCTTCATGTTATTCCTTCTTTCTTCTCTGTCTCTGTTCTTTATTAAGTACTAATTATGTAAAGCTGCTTTGTGACGACAACAGTTGTAAAAAGCGCTATACAAATAAATTTGACTTGACTTGACTTAAAGGAATATTATAAACATTAAACAATAATAAGACCTTGTCAGATTAGTGATCTTTAAAATGAACTCTTTTCCTTCATCTATTAAAATATAATTAGTATTTGGACACAGGGTTTTTGTCCATGGAAAATATTTACCTGGAAAAGTACAATTTGCATATTGCACTTAATGATGTTTATATGATATCAATAAACAGCAATCAGTTCTGTAACAATGCCTACATTTATCTGCCTTTACCCTTCTCTCACACACAAATACATGTATTCAACACCAGTTCCTACTGATCTCTGCCAGGCAACATAGCTGGCTTGTTCTGCAGCTTCCAGGACACACACGCCTTGTGACCCAGTTTTTTTCTCGGCAGAGGAACTCTCAGCAGATTTATTCCATGTGCAACACTAGGACATACATTCTCATTTCCATATGTGAAGGATAGCTTCAGCATCAGGATCAGATACTACAATACTAGGAGCCCAACTGGAAGACCGCATTTACACAGCACGTGAGAGAACGCAGATCAGGCCAAAGTGCACATTCTCACGTTCTTTTTTCTTCCTACATACATCTGCCCAGGAGCTTACCATATGTACCAGTGTATATGTGTGTGCGTGTAAAAGTGCGCTTTGTGGTACTTGACCGCGTGAGCAACCTCGTCCAAGAGAAACGAGGGGGGATTATCGGGGACGGGGGGTGGGATCAGAGCCACGTGATTGGCAGAGAGCTGTGGGTCTGATCCCTACAGATGGCCATGGTTACCATGGCAATGGCAGGATCAGCATCAGTATCCTTCCACCGAGCCGACAGCAGAACGTTCCACCACAAACATACACACGCGCATGACGCGATGCCTTCACCAGCTTACATGCCAGTGCCAGAATACCAACACAGCTAATGCAAAAAACTGTATGTGTATGGTTTTGCATGGAAATGCTTAAGTCACATGACTCAAATGCTAACAGCACCTACTACTCCTCTGACCTTGTAGACACATAGCAGCTCATTACAATATCCAGCCTATTCTGCCTTTCTTAACCTCCCCCATATGTACAACCTCCAGATCTGCTCTCTTTCATTCTCTCTGAAGATCAATAAGGTGGAATCAGCAGGAAGAACTCCTCCATCCTCCTCAGCCTCTGGAAACTCGTTCCGAGCACTGCATCTGTCAGTCATCTCTCCGCCCTCTCTAACCCCATTGTGGGGTGAAAGAGAGAAGAAGAGAAGGATGAAAGAGAAGGCGGACGATGGAGGAAGAGGAGGGAGACAGAGTGGAGAGCAGAAAGTGATGTGGGAGGGAAGAGAGGCGGCGAAAGAGCGAGAGGCACAAACAAACAGTAGGAGAGGGAGGAAAAGAAGGAAATAAGGGGAGATGGAGTAAAGCTCTTTGTTCTTACGCTTAGCTGCTTGCAAAGAGCGCACCGTTTGCATGACCTGTGCTAGCTGTCCAATGCATTAACGAGTGTCCCATTACATGATTACAACACAATATTAGAGCAACGATGCAGTCTAATCTCTTCAATACACTTGCACCGGCTTAGTGTATCATCTCACACCCATTAAACACAACAAAACGCCTCTCCGGCTCAAGGACACAGCAGCTAAGGGCTGATGCTCAAGGTCTCTCACTGGCTGTAGAAAGCTCAGCTGAGCTTAGAGGTGTCTGTCCTACCTGGCAGTTGAAGCTGCTGTTCTCAGAGACTCTGCGCTGCATGCTGTTTCCGGCGAGAGGAAGTAAAGGAGGGGGCTTCTGAGCTCCAGACAGAGCTGGGGCTCGGCTGAGGGGGGAGGTCTTCTACACACCTCAGCGGACTCCTCGAGCCTCAAACCAAGGCAAATCTTTCAGCACGGCAAGCCAGTCTGACTGTGAGCACCAGCCACGCAGCTCGTGTGTTTTTGACAGTCCTCCGTCCGCCAATAGGATGGGAGATTAGAGCGTCGACATCACTGACTGCGTGGACTGCTGTCTAAGCTCATGTGCTCTGTGTGTGTATGTGGGTATGCGGTGGCAGTGCAAGTGTCTGAACTGTGTGTGTGGTGGGAGCTTCCTCTTCTTCGTGCCTAAGCTAAAGCCCTCTGATGTCTCAGCATCCTCATTACAGAGACAAATGCATTCTGGGAGATGCTCTTCATTAATTAAAAAAAACACAAATCCTCTTCAGCATGCAGAACCTTACAACTATTACAGCACCAATCAGCATTTTTATCACTGAGAAGCCACAGAACGTGGGCTGTTTAGGCTATTTAACAGAAAACACACAGGAAAGCTCATTCACACTAACACTAACACAAGTCAGGCTTAAATCATTCAAAGACTCATGTGTACATCTAACTGGGTGAGAACCTTGTCATGGAGTGACGAAGAACAGAGTAAAGCCCCTCTACAGATCTCAGATCAGCATGACCACAAGAGCAGTTCCCCCTCCCCCTGTGTGCCCATCTGTTCATACTGGCCCTAGTCCAGCTTTACTATTGACCAACATCACAACCTTTTCATCAGTCTGTCCTCATAACGAGGGTCCGACCACTTTCTAAATTTTGCCCTCGATACCAATCTAAAGGGGCTAAAGATTTAGATGATTCAGGGTTGGTATACATTTATACAGTCAAAAACTTCAGTGGGTTCAAATATGATTAGTTAGCAACTATGAACTGTAATATGTGATAGTGATTTCTCGATTGACAATGTTTTCAATTAAACTCAAATGTAGAGGGTGGTTAACAGACATGAGGTCATGAAAATCCTCAGAAGTCATCAGAAAGCAGTAGTTTTACGTGTTAAGCCATGCATACACTGTGCGATTTTAGGCTGCTTTTGAGCAAGATATGATCATAGCCAACTTAATTTCAGGGTCGGTCTAAATTTTAGCTTGATTGGCTGCGTTGGACGCGGTGTGAGAGGGGAAGCGATTGTCTGATTAACTGCCCATTCGAGCTGCAAGTGAGAAGTCGTATGGCCGGAAGGATTTCTGACATGTCAAAAATTTGTATCACTTGTCTCGCAGTCTGAGCAGTCTTGTGAGCCGATTTCTCCATGTCACCACCGATTTTCCTGAAGCTGCACTGATTGCACTGGTTATAGACAGTTATGTACTGATACTGAACATTTGATTTGCCAGCTGACAAAATCTGTCCCAGAACACAAAAAAACGTTTTTTTCACATGCACAGTTAAGTCGTAGCATCTTCCATGCCATCTGCGGGTCCATGTGCATCTCCTCTTTTAAAATGGAATTTCAGCATGCAGCATGGCACACGTTAGCCAAGCTATGCGCTTTCTCAACATTTTTGATATACAGGTTGCTGAATTGCTTAATTGGATGTAGGCAGAACTCTGCCTAGGGTCTGTGTTTCACATGCAGTTTAAGCACCCGTGTCTCAGCATGTCAGTTGGACCGACAGGGGCAGTGGTGGCTCAGCGGTTAGAGCTCCGGGATATCGATAACAGGGTTGTGGGTTCGATTCCCGGGCTCGGCAAGCTGCCACTGTTGGGCCCTTGAGCAAGGCCCTTTACCCTCTCTGCTCCCCGGGCGCTGGAGTTGGCTGCCCACCGCTCTGGGTGTGTGTGTGTACTCACTGCCCCTAACACATGTGTGTGTGTGAGTGTGTGTTCACTACCAGATGGGTTAAATGCGGAGGACACATTTCGCTGTACAGTCCACACTGTACAGTGACAAATACGTGCACCTTTATCCTTTAATTCAAACGTGCAGTGTGAGTTCTCATTGAAGGAGAGAGGTATGTGCTCATTATAATACAAACATGCCTCCTATAAGCAGTATCAGTATCAGCTTCCAGCTTCTCAGCTAAAGTGACAGTTTAGATCTCCTTCTCAGGTCTTGGCAAAATGGTTACACCCCCCAATAACTTGTACTTATGTACAATTGTTTAAACTGACGATATTGAAATCTGCAGTTGTTTAGAAATGGCAAGAGACATTCTATTATACATTTATGACCATCCCATTGTACTGTATGTTCATCAAGCCAATGAGTACTGTCAAATAAACCCTTTTTATATAAGCACAGAGAAGCGACCAGCTGTAGTCAACCATGATCACTAACAGGAAGTTAAGAGGTGTTGGCAACCATCAGTACCAAGGAATAAATAATGTAAGTGGGTGTATGTATATTTCTGACCCTGTGTTTATTTCACCCCCCCCCCAAAGTGCATTTTGTATACATTCACCCATTTCCAATACATTTGGGTGGCAATTGTCTGTTAATATCAAAATTATTCTGATAACATTGTGTATCCCTACCAATGAATATGGGTAACCCAGGAACCAGAACAGATCTCTTCTTCCCTTAAATGCTTAACTTAAGTACCTTTCACATTTCTCCTCATTTGTTAAAACCATTACAATCAACCCTTTGCAAAGTCTCCCTTTCTCCACTCCTCTCTGTCTGGTACATCTTGTTCTTAGAAGCACTCAGACAAAGATTTGTGATTACAACAGGAGACAAGTTTACATTATCTGTCTCCACCGGGATCCGTGCGAAAAACATTGACCTCTTAGAAGCGACACTTCACTTCAACTGAATTCCAGTTACAGAGCAAGAAGGAGACACACTGAACCCAATCAGCCAAACGAGCCCATCTCCCCCCACACACACTGAGCATGCACCATGCAAGACATGGATGCGGTCAGTATTAGGACTCACCCCTTCACTGCTCACAGGGCTTTGAACCTGCAGAAGAACACAGAGGGAACAACAGTGAACCCATGCATCCCTTTAATACACTTAGTACTGTTACAAAGGGCACAAAGGGCATACACTGTCTGTTCTCGAATTTCATGAGGTAAGCAGGGCAGTTGCTACTGATTAGACTAGTAATATTGGCCTACCAAGTATAACTGAGAAATCAGTGAGTTCTAGAAAATGCTCAAACAATAAAAATGCACTCATGTGAACAATACCAAACCATGCACAGCCTTTCAAAGATTCCAAAATACTTTACTGAGAACATATTATTAATATCAGTTGGGCTGTCACCAGTGATTATATTAATAATTAAACAGGGTATCACATTTTTGTGTTGAAAATTTGGAAATTAATCATCATTACAGTTGTGGTCAGATGTTTGCATATCCTCAGCATGATCATGGCAATACATGGCTTTTAATGATTTCTTTAAATTGTGTTTTTTTCTAGAACTTGTGTGTTTTCTAGAACATAAACACTTACTGTGTGTTTAATAGATTATTAATTCAGTGGTGCTGAAAGTTCCAAAATGTTGAATGCTATTGAGTGGTGTAGCCACTTTGCCAAGGTCTGGAAGAAGACCAGCTGACATTCTCAGCTAAAAGGAAATTGGTTTGGATGGTCAACAACATCCCAACAACCACCAAGGCACCATGAACTAGACGCTGCAGAAGCACCTGATTTACTATCAAGTGAGATATACAACTAAGGTTTGCAGCTGATTAGAGGAAGGCTGGTTTTGTGGTCAGATGAGACAAAGAATTTGATGTTTGGCAACAATGACCAACAATGAACCGACTGTTAAGTATGGTGGTGGTACAGTGGTACAGTAAGTATGACTGTTAAGTATGGTGGTGGTACACTGCAAAGTGGATTGAATAATGAAGAAGGAGGACCTCAAATCATCAGGTAGACGGTTGAAACTTGGACACATTTGGGTGTTCCAACAGGCCAGTGACGCCAAACACACATCAAAATTGGTTATTGAATGGATAATGTAGCCTAAGTATGCTTTTTTAAAAGGCAACAAATTTCACTGAATTCTAACAATTGGTCATAATGGTCAAATGGTCAAAATGGTCATATATCCAACCTGAACATGTTGCGCTAGGATTAAAATGGCATAGCATTCTCCTCCAAGGGCACTCCAAGAGCTGTCCAATGTTCATTTTGAAAAGATGCAGTGTGACTTTGAGGAATCACATGCTATCTTGTTACCTGCCAGCACTGGTTGCATCGTGTGGCATTGTGCCCGAAACTTGATGATGGCTACCAAAGGGTCTGGTCGAGGTGCAACTTGCTAAGGGACATTTAACCAACTACTAAGTCTGACGTGTGTTATTTGTGCAATTAGTTCTTGTTTTTTCTATTAAAGGTGTAAATTGTACACTCAATCTAACCCAGAAAAAGCAACAATATAATTCATGTCCATGATGAGTGTCTGATCACAACTGTATGCAATCACTACACAGCTAAAAATGTTAGTGCCCGTGTCCCATACTGATCTGCAGAACTGACCAGCATAGACCCGCTGGAGCATTTAAAATATGCACATTCATGCACATTTCAAACAATTTACTGATTATTCATTTAGAAGGTAAATTGTAATTGATAATGAGGTTAATTGACTAATTGTGACAGCCCTGGAGATACAGTATATACAGTATAGTTTTCAGAAATGTTTGATTTTGGAACCTTTTGACGAGTTGGGCATTGCAGCTATTAGCCAGGCAGAACTGACAGCAGCCTAATTCATGCGACAAAAAAGTCAATACACTGAGTCAGCAAACTATTAGAGAGGCCAGAGCCAAACTGAGTAGGCTATATTTTAAAATCAGGAACACAATGACTCAAACCATAACCAGCGAACATCTTTTACTCTTTCTCTTCGTACCAATAATAAGAAAAAGAGAGATTACTCACTCTGCATGACCCTGTTTTTACACACACACACACACACACATTCAGGACACAATCATTCAGAATTCGGGACATGATCTGCCGCTGAACAGACACTGGATTCCGATGGCCAGGAACAGCCCTCTGGCAGTTAGAGCACAGGCAGCACTCAGCCTACACTGAGTGCTATGACCAAGCACAGGGGATGCAATAGGCAGCAGCCATTCAGCAGTGTGCTCGGTAAAAGGCAAATAGCCCAGAAACTCACCTCACTGTTCAACAGAGAAACTCCCCTTAATGCTCAGATGGATGGACTGAACACACACACAGGACGAATTACAGCAAACAATACATCAGACATCGTTCTTCCATAGTCATATACACTATATGTCCAAATGTTTAGAGACATTCCTTTATAAATTCTTAATTCAGCTGCATTAAGGGGCATCCATTGCTGAAACTGCTGTTAACCTGCACAAAAAGGTTGTACAGTCTCCACAGGAATGGACTGGCCTTGAAACACGCCATATATGAGCTAGATGGGCTGTGAAGCAGTGGATCTGCGTTCTCTGAAGTGATGAAGCTCCATCCAGTAACCTTTTGGGATTAGTTGGAGTGGCACTTGTGATCCAGAATTGAGCATCCAACATCAGTCCCTGAACTCACTAATGCTCTTGTGCAATCCTCACAGCAATGTTCCAAAATCTCTCTAAAAAGAGTAGTGACATTTATTGCATCATTCATTTTTAATTACTTCTTCTTAGTAATTTAGGTTTTGTAAGGAATATTAAATGAGCATGTGTCCACAAACATTTGGCACTCTAGTGTAATTATGAACTGAACCTTTTACGATGGTTTTGTACATTTAATTTAAATGTATCCTGTAATATCATGTTATCCAATGTTTCAATCAAATGGTTAAATCTAAAACTTGTACAATTTGAAACACTGCCCCCTGCAGGATGTGCAATCAAAACAAAGCGTGCCCCTCCTGTAGCTCTGGCTGCCCGGATTCAAAAGCTGAGACCCCAGAAAGCCAGTGTCTTTACAATGTAATCGTCCCTGAGCCAGTTTGACCTACATGTGAATATGAGTCACCTAGTTCATTAGTTGAGAACAGAGTATTTAATTAACATAAATGATGTCAGTTATATCTTTGTGTATACAGAGTTACTGATTAACTAATGCAGTCGCTTGTCCCTGGCGTATTACCCTTGCATAGCATATTAAGACACTGCGCAAAGATCTTTACACAAAGTAAACTGTTTTCCCAGGCATTCGCCGTTACATTTCATACATGAGTCATCTGAAGTCTTCTTCATTACTGGAACATGAGTCCTGAGTATGGCTGCACCTGCTCTTGGCTGCAGGGATGATGGAGAAATCCAAATAGCTCCAGCTCCAACAGGCTCTCATGCTGGCATTGGAAGCGGCCTACCAACCGCATCTCTCTCCATCCTAGTGCAAGTTGTGCCAGGAATAAAATGGCTGCTCTTGAGACTCTTGAGTGGCGTAGTCATTCAAATGCTGCTCCTATCATCAGGCGATTCATCAGGTTTGATCCCTGCAGCCATCTCAAAGCTCTCTCTAGGTGGGCAGGGTGGCTCTCCCTCTCTCCCCCAATCACTGCGATGCTAGCCAGTGTGGGTGCCTGTTAGCTGATGTGACAGATCTGACAGTTCTAGCTTCCAGCACTGGTGGCATTGTGTAATTGGGGAATTCATAACTCACTCATGACACTGCTGTGCTCCTGTGACGTGTTTTTACGTTCATAGGTGGTTGATGTAGGGCAGTGGATAACACCACCACCTTTCCTGTGGCAGTCTAGAATTTAATTCCCCAGCTGGGCAAGCACCATGCTGCCCTAATACACATTTTTTCACAGGCCCGCATCATCACGTCTGGGTCTGAATAGCAGTGTTATCGAATTTCAGCCTGTACCATTTAACAGAGCACTTGCTGGTTTTCAGCGTCAGAATAGCAAACAGGATGGTCCACATCTGACGTCTGGAAGTCCCTCCAACATGGATAAAAGGCTAGTTTGTCTTGCCGAAGCCAAATGTTTAAAACATTTGTGTGACCCTGCACGTCTGGACAGCGTATCAGAGTCGGATCTGCTAGGAATCTTGCTTTGATTTAGTTTAGGTTATTATTTTTATAATCATAGACATTCATTAAAAATCTGTCCTACCATTCAGCCCTGCAATCACTCCAGGTCAGTTGAACTTATTTTTTGTCCTTGTTTAAAATGACACAACAGGAGTTGACTTGATGGAGTGGAAACTAGGTGTGTTTGGTGGAATTATTAGTGAATTTGGAAAAAGGCAGTAGTGTTTAACGCTACTATTTAGGCTTGTCGCTACCTGATTTGCGCCCCTGTCTGATTGGGGCCAGGGGAGTAAATTGGCCGAAGGATGCAGATAAGGTAACCTTAGTACATTCCCTGCATCCCCAGTGTGCACTGTGCATATGCACGCATGCTTGGCACAAATCGGGCAGGTGACGAGAATTGGGTAGCGGTAAAAATTCCACATAATGAGTGCGGAAGTGTGATAATGGTCAAAAGTGTCCTCAAGCAAGACTCCTATTTTATGAAATATGATTCCAATGTCATTTACAAATAATAAAAAATAATAATAAAAGCTTCAGCTAAACACCAAAAATGAATTAAATGAATTGAACTGTACTTTTAGCATTTTTTTAAGACTCTCTATGACTGTTATTTTCAGACAGAATTAGTAGCAAACATATGTACACTAGGTAGTGCTGGACATCTACACCAGTACACTGCAGCCCTGATATACTGTAATATTGCTTTGCAGATGTATAGTGCATGGAGTTATGAAATAGGGAACATGCCTGAAGTCCATCCATTTAACATCACAAACCTTCAGTGGCCCATGATGAAGTTTCTGCACCCCACTACCACCCCTTCTCTACTCTATCTCAGTCATATCTCTGAGTCCATTTATTAAAGGGGGGTTTGGCCTAAGCTTCCCAAACTCCAGTCTAAGCTCTCAGAATCCCCCCTTTACAGTCACATGTCATCTTCCCATACCATAATTATACGCTGATGCCAGTGTTTTTTTAATGTCCTTTACTCTAATGATTATGTTCATTCAGCTTTGGGTCATACAGACTGGGCCATCTAGGAAAGTCAGAAAACCATGTCATCCGGATGTAACTCTGTATACCGACTTTTGCTATGCTTGGACCATTGATTGGTCAGAGCGGGCCAGCTCTCTATCTCACAACCCTTCACACTTTTTTCAAGTTAGAACTTGTAAGACAAGAAAACTTGGACAAGAAACATGCAGCGGACGTGTCCTGTTATAGTGCAGACTAAAGAGACCGATCTCTCTTCCAATTGGCTGCCGTGATTGTGCCTTGCAATCTAGCATGAAAAATGAAATACAGAATTACTGTAAGTGGGCTGCAGCCCGAATAGACGGATATACTGTACGTAAATATACTGTTTTTCATCACATCACAAAAACACAATGTCTTATTTTGCAACCAAGTTTTAATATATAGACAGCAAGACTGGGGAGTGATATTCTGTATATTCTGAAAATCTTTTTTATTTTATTATTATTTTATAAATATTATTTTATAATTATTTTGACCCACTGCAGTGTGCATATGTTTTTCCTTTCTTTCTTTGTATTTTTTTTTTTGGGGGGGGGGGGGGGGTATAAAACCTCAAAACATTTTTGAAAATAATAAATAAATAAATAAACAAACAAACCATCACTTTCATGCAATCCAGCTTCCATGTGGTCCCCTTCAGTGCAATTGTGTTCCCTTTTGGGAAACGTCAGGTCAGGATTGTAAGATGGTATCAGTACTCAAAAATCATATATGCCTACTCTAGAAAATATCATGATACTGAATTGTACCAGTATCGCCCAGCCCTACATTCATGTACAGTACAAGACACTGGTACCATGTCAGGCTCCACTGTGTGTGTGTGTGTGTGTGTGTGTGTGTGTGTGTGTATGTGTGTGTGTGTGTGATGCTAGGCTCTAGCTGACATGATGGAGCCCCAACAAAGAAAAGCATGAGTAGCTACTGTCTCTCCCTATGCAGAGGAAGATGATTAGAGCCTCTATGTGATTCCCAAACGTGAGAGGAGAGCCTGCCTGCCTGCTGGTCTGCCTGCCTGCTGGTCTGCCTGCCTGCTGGTCTGCCTGAACACTGCTGGGCTGCCATTTATTCAAGCCCCTTGCTTCATGTAGGCGATCCCCACATTACATGACTGCATTCACCTGATAAATTCTTCTATTCGGAGGCCAAGCAGCAGGAGAATGAAATCCAAGCCGCTACTAGAATGGCGAAACACAAAGGAAGGAAAACGACGCCGTTCCCACGCTATGTTCCAGTCCATAGTAAAAAGGGCATAAATAATTGAACACGTCCTTTTGTTCGAGGTGGGGTAAGTGATGGCCTCCAACCGCCGCACCATCACTGAAGGAGCTGACGTTCAACTCAGTCCAGGAGAATTCATGTGCTTTTATTATTATTCAGATAAGCGAGACATTACGACATCACTATATCACATTACTGTTAGCTACAATACCGAGGAAACGCAGATGATCCACTGAGGGAGTGCAACGCTGCTGCTCAAGACACGGACGCGTTCTTACCGGCGGAAGAAGAGGCTCCATTTGCGCTCCTTGGTCTTTTATGTCCATTCCTGTCAGCGTCGGGTTCAGTTCGGTCTCCGCTCGGCGTGTTTCGGGCTTTTCACTGGCCGGAGGGACGTGTGTGCTGAACGTGTACTCAGGAGAACTGGACATTTACATCCTAGACCGATGAAGATCCGTCGCGCCCTCGCGCGTTATTCGTGTCTCGCGCACCCCGAGCTCCCTTCGCGTGGAATTCGCGTTCGCGTGACGCAGCGCGCGCAGCACGTGAGGGGACGGAGCGGGGGAACCGGTGTGTGTGAACGGAAAATAGACGTGTGTGAACGTGTGTTACTAACGGGAAGGGTTCAAGTTTGGTGGAAGACAGGAAATGTGTTAACTTACTGACTTTAATAAGTAATAAAAATAAAAAATAATATTTTTTTTCATATTAGTATTAATAAAAAAGGGAACCGCCATCGATAAAATAAAAATCTGTGAATAAACTTGACAAGAATAATTGTAACCAAAAGATAAAAGATAAACATATAATATATAAATACACAGAAATGCTACATATAAACAGACGTTCAAAAATCATATAATGAAATATATGCATAAATTAAAAACTCCAAAAATAAGGAGGCTAATTTATTTTCTTCATGGTCACGCACGTGTCTATGCAGGTCTATGTTAAACTGGAGTCGTGCAGTTTGGAGGAGACACGCTCTGCCTTTGCGCGTTGGATGATCACCTCAAAAGAGAGCTGCTGGCGCCATCCAGTGGTGACTACGGGGTTTTGCTCCCCTCTGGTGAAAGTCTGTGTCACTGAAGTGCGTAAGGACCTGAGCCACAATAGTGGAACTTTCGACTGATTGGATCTGAGTCCTCAAAACTAACGAAGCCGCCAACATTTTCTTCCAAGTAAGCGTGTGTTTCATCCCTGCAGGAAAAGCGGCAGGTCACCGCTAGGTGGCAGACACGCGCAGATTCTCGCTGCCCCGAGCAGGGCTGTAGCACATTAGCAAACCATCGCTCCTTTAAAATCACCAATACCAGAAAAAACATAGTACCAGAGTTCAACCGATATTCATCTTTAAAAATACTTACAAACTCACAATCCAGAATATCCCACGTATTTATCTTTAATATGGGTGCCTTTTATATTTTAATTATTATTCTGTTATTAATAAAGGGGAAATCAGTGTGATTGGGTGGAGCTAATTTGCAGAACATCAAGCCTCCACAGCAGTTGACCTCCAACCCTCCTCCTGGAGAGCAACCTTCCTGCATGGTTAATCTCCAATCTCTAATCTCTTCATCCATCAATCTAAAGGCATCATTTCAGAAATTCAGCAGCCATTTCTGAAGCCAGTAATTAACTGGAACAGATGGGGTGGATTGGCATCACTTGGAACTTGGTGCACGTATTCGTCACTGTACAGTGTGGACTGTACAGCGAAATGTGTCCTCCGCATTTAACCCATCTGGTAGTGAACACACTCACACACACACACGTGTTAGGGGCAGTGAGTACACACACACACCCAGAGCGGTGGGCAGCCAACTCCAGCGCCCGGGGAGCAGAGAGGGTAAAGGGCCTTGCTCAAGGGCCCAACAGTGGCAGCTTGCCGAGCCCGGGAATCGAACCCACAACCCTGTTATCGATATCCCGGCGCTCTAACCGCTGAGCCACCACTGCCCCATATCAGGAAGATAGCTCTCCAGGAGCAGGGTTGGAGACTACTGTTGTAGTTTCATTCACTAGTATGAACCCCATTGAAGCGTTTAGGTGGATAAAGTGCTTCATCAGTTATGTGAACATGTAGTTAGACTTCATTTAGACCACTTATAGGATTCCATCCAGTAGCTCCTTGATATTAAAGTGGTTCAGCAGCTTCTGCTTCAGCTCTCTAATGTCTGCGGTCATAAATGTTTCAGCCTGACAGCCTGGTAAATGTGTCTCAGTCATGTCACTCTAAATCTGTTTGACATCTCACAAAAAGGTTCTGCAGCCCATGAGAAACACTGCAGTATAGTGTATGTCCACAGCTCCACTCCTCTGACCCACCTGTCTGGTCAGTGTGAATGTCGTTAATGCTTAAACAAATGCAGGTCATTCTTGCCTGCTGGGCCTGCTCAAAAAACACACCGAATTACCTGAAGCCACGTTGTAGCAGTCCTTGGCTTTGCCTGAAATTATGTAATGCTTAGGGAATTAGGAACACAATGTGAACGATTAAACAGATGTCAGTTGTAGGCTCTGACATATGTAGCTAATGTGTTTCTAAGTGAATAACTTGTAGTACAGATCCTTTTAGAATGGATATAACCCTTTAAAAAGCCTATGACCAAAAAACACACTACACTAATAATCCTATCGTAGGCTACATTCACCTACCTGTGTAACATGACTGAAATGTAAGTCTCTCTGGATGAACATATCAGCCAAATGCTGTGCATGTAAACACAGTGCAGAATATAAGATGACATATCACTGAGCTTGCTGAAGTTCATTCAAATGACTTTAAAATGAACCCAATACTTAATTATTAACCTTAATACTTATAATAAAACAGTGACCATTTAATTTCACATTGCAATTCCAATAAAATTAGGAAGCCAAAAAAAAACAGCTTATATTAATATAACAAAATAAAGGAAAGGGTGTGTAATTATCCCTTTCACTGAAATCCCAAACTTTAAAAGACTATGCAAGTTTATTTCATTCAGAGAGATGGACTACAAACTGAGCTGTAAAGAGGCACTCACACAGTGTGCAGACTGGCTAATGGAAAAATTCTAGAGAGGATTCAGGTTATTATGGACCATCAGTTAATAGAGGACACTGGAGAAAAAGTGTTCTTTCCAATTACAGCTGTGTGTGTGTGTGTGTGTGTGTGTGTGTGTTTCACTGTGTTCTTTCTAAATGAGCAAAAAGAAACACTATAAATAGGCCAAATCAATTACCCAAGCAGTTTCTGTTGAGAAAATCCAGGAAAATAATGGCTATCATTGAGAGCCCATGGAGTCCCACATTACCAAACACACTGATGTGTGTGGCCCTACATTACACGCTCCACACAATCGGATAGGACAGGATAAGCAAGGGGACAGGTTATATCTTCCCCATGATGCTGTTAAAAATACAGCATTTTGATAAAAGATATGACAGGGCCAGATCATAAAAGTCTCATGCCATTTATTTATTTCACTGATGTCCATTTATTGAGTTTGTGTGAGTTTATGTACAAACAACCCTGAACACTTTTATATAACCACTTTCCTATTTCTCTTTTTCACCTTACACTTACACATATACATGTTGAAAAGTACCTGCTGCCCTGTTTAGGAAAATTCAGCTTCCAATTATATATTTATGCAGTCATCCAGTGTCCCTGCTCATACAAAGGCACCTGAATATACACCTTTGGTTTTATATAGGTTTATTTGTTAAAAAGACAAAAACAGAGGTTGAATATGAACAAAGATGCACAGCGAAATTTATTACTGGAAGACGACCGTATCTAACATGGCAGCGAGGCACTGTACAATATTGGACGTCATCAAGACATCAACATGCTCTTCCAAATGCCTTTTTGGATCCTGCAGACAGAAAAAAAAGACAGTAAGACAAAACAATGAGAAACACCTACTTTAAAATAGCAAAAATACTAAATATCAGATGCTTCAGATTTTTCAAGTGTAAAAGGCTGTTACTGTCTATCCCACTCGCTGTAACAAAATAAGAAATTCTTAGATATGTTGCTAACCTGCTTTCCAACATTCTTAATGGCCAGCTGTTCAGGGGTCATTTTGTCTTCTTCTTCAACAGCCTACGAGAGGATGGGGGAAAAAAAACAGCAAAGAAATGTAAAACAGGCAAAATAAATAATACAATGGTATTAACCCAATCTTGGTGAAAATTTAATCGGAAGTCTGCAGCTTCAGGTAATAAACACCAACCATCAGAATAACATTATTGGTGTCAGACAGGCTGGTTTCAGTATTGAGTATTAAGAGAAAGTAAAAAGAAAAAAAAAAAAAGATAATTGTTGATAAATGAGGTCAACAGAGACTGGTTCAAGCTGACAGAAAGGCTAGAGTAACTCAGATAACCACTCTGTACAAAGGTGATTATTAATATCTCAAAAAGTACAAAACATCCAAACCTGAGTTTTGGCAATAACGGCTGAAAACCATGTCAGAATTGACCACTTTTAGCTAAGGCCAGAAAGCTGAGGCTGCAGTGGACACAGGCTCACCAAAGTAGAACAGCTAAACACTGTAATAACTTAACGTGGTCCAATGAAGCTTTGATTTCTGATGAGGCACACAGATGATGGTGCAGGAAGAAAAGAAGCACCAACATGAAACCATGGACCAAACCTGCCTTGTGTTTAAAGATCCAGGCTGGTATAGGTGGTGTAATAGTGAGGGCAATGTTTTCTTATCATACTTTGGGCCTGTTAACACCAATCAATCATCACTTGAATGCCTTTTGAGTGACCATGTGCATCCCTTCACTACCACAATTTACCCATCTCACAAAGTAAAAGACATCGTACAGGATTCATGAACATGACAAGGTGTTCTTCAGTGGCCTTCCCAGCCACTAGATCTGAATCTTAAAAAAAACAAAAAACAAAACACCACACCACCTTCTGGAATTGGTAGAACAGGAGAATCCCTGCATGAAAAATCATTTTTAACTGTTTGTAGCACACTTTTATATTGCTTACCTTGTTGTAGTTCTTGGCCAGCTCAAGCATCTCCTTTACAATGGTCTCATTAAGCTTACAGTGTTCACTGTAGTCTTGCAGGGTCAGACCTTCCATCCAACTCTTCTTGTGGAGGTTCAACAGCATCTAAACCGAGATATTCGACCAAGAGAGTCAGACCAGAGACTATCAGAATGTGTACATACATCAAAACTACAAAAACAGTCAAATTGTCCCTACATCTAGGATTACAAACCTTTTGTTCAAGCTCGTTCTTCCTGTAGTTGATGGTAATTGAGTAGTAATGTCTGTTCAGTCCATGAATCAAGGCCTAAAAGGAAAGTGTGTGGGAACAGACAGCCATTACATTACAACAGTGGAACAAAATTTTAATAAGAGTATATTTAAACGCTACAGGTAACAGCTAACTGTGTGTGTGTGTGCTTACCTGAATTGAAGGTTTGTTGAGGTGTCCCAAGTTAGAGGTGGTCTGCCGTGGCTCGTGTCCCAAGACCATCATATTAGCATTGATAAGTCTGAAGGCATCGATCACAACCTACAACAAAACAAGACAAAAATAAGATATCAGGACATACAACATACTTTACTTCCCAGCTTATTCCATCACCTTTTGAGATCATGAGGTACACTATGGACAAATGTATTGGGACACCTACACAAACCATTTTAAATCCATAGGTATTAATATGGAGTTGGTCCTCAGCTATAACAGCCTGGCCTCAAGGCCAACTCTGAGAGAATGAGGAGGTGCTTCTTTCCACAGGCTATTCAGGTGCTCAACCAGGACAAAGCCCGACTCCCCAGCTCTGATAACCCAGCTAACAGACGCCTGTGCTGACCAACATCACACTGGGAGGGACATGGGGGGGAAATGCCACCAACCCACCCCTGAGACAGCAAGGCCAACTGTGCTCTCTCGGACTGCTGATGGAAAGTAGCATGACCTGAAATTCGAACCAGCGATCCTTTGATCATACTGGCAGCACCCAATAATTCCATTTTAAAATGGGTTTCTGCAGTCGTGTATGTACTGTAATTCTGATTTGACTTATTTCTCAAATTCTATTTTGCTTAGTGCCAATAACAATTTTCCTGCACTTAAAATAACCTGGGAGTTGTGTTTATGGCATAGCCTATTCTCCACACACACAGAAATGAAATTGCTCAATCACACATCTCAGAGAAGATGCTAATGTAACCTGCCAAAAAATCTCTTTCCTACATTCATATAATTAACAATGTGAGACAAGAGTGCACTTGCATGCATGAGAGAGAACAAATGGGAGAAAAAAAAGGAAATAAGAGTAACACAGAGCTGCAGGATAGAAGCACAGATGAGTACGACAGAAAAGAAGTGAAAGTCCGACAACGCAGACATCATTTAGACAGAACACTGTGAAAGTGGATGTTCAGGACTGCATCTTCAGGAGAATGTGTTAAAAATAAATGATGTGTTTGGAGTTACCTTTCCTTTGACGCTCTGAATGGGGTCGACCACCACTGCGACAGCTCTTTCAGACAGTGCTTCGAAGCTCTGCTGTGTGTTAATGTCCACACCAGACAACCAGCAGCCAAAACCAGGGTGACTGTGGTACCAGCCTACAACCATCTCAGGCCTGCCACAAACACACAGGCATTACAACAGTAAAGTACCATACAGTCTTATTACTACTGACTAATGCATTTAAAATTATAAGTAGTTGTTGGTATTTGCACTCGCTCACCTTCCAGTCTGCTTTAACATGTCCAACATTTTGGCTTGAAAAACAGGATCCACAGCCTCTACACTCACACCCTGTCAACACAACAGAAATAGAAGATTCCTGATCTGTTCAGATCCATTAAAACATGGGCCTGACCCACTGGGACACCCCCAATATGCAGGTGGGTGTAAACTCTTTGATGGTACTCACTGTGCCTGACTGTGGCATGGCAAACACATCAATCACGCGCACAGTGTAGTCGTCCACAAACTCGCCCAACATCAGCCCCATAACCTCCATAGGCACACCTGCTCGTCCGTGTTTTAGCATCTGAACCAAAACAGCAACATAAGACACAAAAGAGCTGCACATATCTGATCTGGGTCAGAGACTAAATCCTATCATGATATGATAATGATGGCAGGGATAAGAATAAAAGACCATGCTGTGCTGACAAGTGGTCTATTTCTAAAACTGCAAATTTGTTATTTTGAACAGGAGGAGACAGATCGGGAAGGTAGTGTGCATGCGTGCGCACATAATCACCTTAAGCAGGGCCAGGGATGAGATGTACACCTGTTCGGCTGTGTCCACAGCGGGGGCATCTGTGGGGGGACCCTGCGTCAAACACACAACACACGAGGAAACTGTGATTAAGACAATCAGCAAGTCTCCGAAGTAGCTCTCCAAAAGCTTCACGACTTGGACCTGTGCCTTGCAAGAGCTGCAAAGACTGTGGCTAAACAGGACCACATGAAAATCACAGGTTACACTAAATATTACAGAAACGTATGCTGTCAACACTGGAAAAACGCATTATGACCCAATCCTATCAAGATATACCAGATTCAGTCCAGCTAGGTAAATTCCTTACTGGCATGACCTGCACATCCAGGAGTGTTTAAAATGTCACAGTTAGCAGCATCCTCAAGTAGCTCCAGATCAAACAGGCTGTGGGTTTCTGAGGCACCACTCTCTGCTCACATCATTGTAAAGACTTTTGTAAATGGGTGGAGTAACGTTTTAATAAGCTGTAAAAGTATACTAGGAAAATATTGATTATATAGAAATAAATAATTTTAAATACTGTCAAGCACTAATGCACAAAGGGGGTGTTTTTCCAAATTACTCAAACAAACCCACCCTTAATAGATTCATAGACCATAGTGGAGGAGCATTAGACCGCTGCGCCAGTCAGAGACCCCTGTATGGCACTGATGTCACAAAGCATCTTTAATAAAAATAAAAATGCCCAGTAATAAGACAAAAGCTCAACAACACAAATAAAATAACCTTCTGCCCAACAGTCAATAAGCCAAAAGTGACCGGGGCAAGCAAAAACACTCCCTCAGAGCTGAAGGAAGAAACTTTGGGAGGAGCCAAGACACACAAGGGGGGACCTACCCTCCTCTGGTCAAAACAGACAGACTAAGGTTAGCTCTGGTATTAACACCTGTCTCAAGTGATATAAATCAAAAGTGAACAGTGAGATGAAGACCACGCATTTCATATCTAGATGATATGTGAAGATCGATTGTTTAGATTCAGATAAGATCTGATTCTACCTTCCCAGGTAAAAAGCACATCAATGCATCCATCATTTCTGTTTTACTCTGTACATTATGACCCATAACAGCTTCATTAGATACTGCGAAGGACTATGTCAATACCACCACCTGTGGCTGATTGTCTACCGGTAATTAAGGATGTTGTGGGAGATAAGCAGAGATATCTTGCTTTAATAATGAACAGCTGAGAGCTGTTTGAAGCAAATCACCAGCTGGACATAGTAAATTAGGAGAAGTGGTATTTTGCTTCTATTTACAAAAATAGATTACATCTTTTTTTTTATAGATATGCAAGAATTCTAAGCCAGTGCCAATATCTGATATTTTCCATGTACACATCTGCTGATGAATAGATTTGATGAATAGATGAAAAGATTTTATAAAATGCACCAACTGATACTACAAAAAAAAAACATATGGAATAGCATTACAGAGAAATACATGAGGCTGAAATTCAGAATCAATTAGATTAATAGACAGAGCATTAGGTCCAAGAGTGTACTTGTGTGGTCAGCGGTTCCATGGCAAATAAGAGGACTCAACTTAAGGATATCTGCCCTTCAACCTTTATAGTTAAGCCAAATATGGTGGGGTGGGAAAAAGGTTTAGCAGTGTCACTGCCATCATTTACTAACATAAGCAAATTGTTTTAGCATTACCATCATCACATTTTCCTAGTTTGTACCATACACAGTCGAAGCCCAGCTGTATGTTGCTGCAGAGCCTCTACCACCTCAGTTCTTTTACTTAAGTACACACTGTGTGGGACAGTGTCTGCAAGAGGTCAATGGATACATCAGTGAGCAGCAAACTGACAAAAGCAAAAGCTACGTGGAGAGGCTACAATCATGGATGAGCAGGAAACATGTGTGTGTGTGTTTGTGTATATATATATATATGTGCATGGTATCTTCAGCATGCGAGATGCAGCAATGGCAGGTTTGACAGAGATCAGATGAACTGACAGATGATCATTGACTGTGGCAAATCCTAGTGGGTTTCAACATCAGCATCAACACACTATTAGCATCATTAGGAGTATAGTTTTTACCTGTCCGAGTCCAGGCATCCCACCACCAAGCCTGAGCAGCCGGTCCATTTTGTCTCTCTGTGCAGAAACACCCACATACAGAAAAAAATAAGTTTTAGGGTCATTTTTTTTAACACTGATGAATAAACCACTGCTACAATTTATGTAGCTAGCTATTGTTTTCAGGGCACTGGAGGGGTTTTGAGTAAACAGTTTAAACACATACAAACTGAGCACTGAATAAGGAAATCGGGATTGCTCAATTTATGTAGCTATATTGCCCAATACTGCAAATAGTAATTATATTTAGACATATTTGCTTTATTTTCCTAGGAGCTCTGACATGAGGAGCTTCGCTACTCACGACACAGGGCACAGCAGCTCACTGATGTTTGACATTAGCTCTGTAACACACATCACAAGCCAACTGGCTAACATTAGCTAGCTAACTGTGACTCAGTTTGCACTGTTTGACAGTTATATCCATCGTATCGAGAGGTTTAAGTGACTTGTCAAAGCACAAAGAACATTAGACGTAAATGACTTATCCTATAGCTGACAGGGCTAACTGACTAGCTGGTTAGTAAGAGCCCATACTGCAGCATCACGCCTCGGTCCTTTAGTGGAGAAGGGTCTGAGGCTAACCTGGCTAACGTTAGTGCTAACATGCTAACATGCCGGCTATTAAAAGATAAAGAAACACCAACACGACGTTTCGTACAGTTATATTTGATTAAAATCATAAAGCCAGCAAAAGAACAACGACAGGCCTGGTTCAGTATAATGTAGCTAATTCACTAGAATTGCTCCGCTAACCAGCTAACCCACAGTGTTATGGTGAGTTAGCTTGCTAGCTAGCCGGCTAATCCAGTGATGAACGTGAAGGTAGAAAATCACAACCCACAAATAAAGGAGTCCTCGCTTTTAGTCAATATTAGAGTTTTTGAATCATACGAATCCATATCTATATCTAAAATGATATCAGCAGCCGTTTCACCTGTAAACGTGAATAAAGTCCGCGTAGTTTGTGATGAGCTCCAGCGGCTCTACAATGAATCAGCCCGAATTGCCACAATGAAGTGAACGACGGCAAGCGAAGCCTGTGGAGGTATTTCAAAATAGAAGTCTCGTTATTTCAAAATAATAGTAAATCGTTCAAGGCATAATAAATGAAACAATGTAAAATAATATAGAATGGTTTAAGACAAATTACTGTGTATTTTTTGTTAGTGTAAAAATGTCTATTCATTATTTTAATGCCCACAAACTAAAATGTTTACTGGATAATACTTGTGTGTTATGTCTATACTTTTTAAAAAGAAAGACGTACATTCAAATATACATCCAATGTAGACCACTTATTATTATTTTGTTTTCGTCTTTATTATTAGCTGTGCTCGTATTGGACAGTAAGGTGAAGAGGTCAGTCCTGTGACTGAGGCGCATCATAGGTCGACGCTGTGGCAGCTGCTGTCTCGGAGGATGGTGTCATCCACCATCTTCCAAACATTGGTCTCTACGACACCTGCAATGTCTTCTTGACTTCGTGGCGGGGTTTACACTGCTTCCACCCACCATATTCACCATTCCTCAACCCTACTGAAGGAGTCTTCTCGCCATGGAGGTGGCAGGTTTATGATCTCCAACCTAATACCTGGATGCCATTGCCTAAAGCTATGAATGACATCCAGGAGGGGATCAGGTGTAGGTTGATGAAGTGTTGTGGCCCAACAGAGAGGAGTATTGTGAAGATTTACACACCTGCTTTTGTATATAACTATCATGTAGTTAAACATATATTTAGGATTTATTACTTAATTATTTGCACAATAATCCACCATCATAGTCCCACTGCTCCTCAGCTCAATGCAATGCTGGGGGGCTTTACCCCTCTATCTCACGCCTGGCATTAGGCAACCTGGTGCCAATAGGTTCATAGTTATCCGCTCCAGAGAGTCCTATTCTATTGGCAGTACTTCTATACAGGGACTAGACAATCTGTGTGTGTGTGTGTGTGCACATCTGTGTCAGCAATGGACCCAACTTAGAGTAGAAGGGGTGTCCACAAACATCAGGACATGATGGGCTCTTTTTTATTGAAGGTCCTTTCCGTAATACAGCCGCCATCTTGAGCGTCCCCACCCTTATCCGTAATAACCGAAGCGTCTCTTAATTTTATTATGTCTCATTGCTCAGGTTTGGTTAAATTAGTCCTCCTCAGTGTCAATCTCTCTCCAACGCCCGAATACTTTTAGTAAAATGATGATTTTTGGGGGGAAAGGGCTGCTGAAGATATGAGGTTTCCACACGTTCAGTGCAAGGTCGGTTTCTGTTCATGTAAAGACCACAGTTAACCAGTAGAGGTCGCTCTTGCGCCAAACTCAATTAAAACGCCTGTTCCAGAAACCAAACTACTATCAGCACAAGACAACCATATTCACCATTAGTGCTGGACACAGATGTAATTTGGCCTCCACCTTTAACCCATCAGTGCAGTGAACACACACACACACACATACACATACACACCAGTGATCAGACGCACACACAGTGACAGTGAGCACACGTGACCGGAGCGGTGGGCAGGGAGGGTGAAGGGCCTTGCTCATGGGCCCAACAGTGGCCGCTTGTTGAGCCTGAGAACCGTTGGACAATCAGTATGGTATTTAAAGCATTTTGTATTGATCATCGATGCATCCTCCCAACCAATACCCATCATATATCTTTACATATGTGCTGTAATTTTTAGGATCATGCACATTTTTTTAAGCGTCCTGAGAAAAAAAATAAGTGTGGTGTAGCCACTGGATCCTGCTCTTGTAATAAGATGTAAGAGGATGTGAAGTTACGACTCACTGTTGTCACTGCGGGTGCGGGGGGAGGGGGGGTTTAGGGTTGCCGAAGCCCTTGTCCCGCTCTTTATCCCCTGTAGGTATCCGGAGCCTCTAAAGGGTCAGCTGCGGCCTGGGGCAGAAGTGACCTCCTACCCCCAATAAAAAGGAAATATGCTTTCTAGGCCCACCAAGGTCTCAGAATGTGTTTCCTCTTCACACTGTGCTAGGAGGAGAATACCCTAATGTCACACGTTCCAGGCCCATTTTTAATGGATGTATTGGATTAAATGTCCCATGATTTACGCCAATAACGTAAGAGTGCTCCCTAAGGTCACACTACATGTCAGTGATGTTTAAAGACATCTCTGAAACCTCTGAAATCAAGCGTATTGATATAGAGTTTGCCTTCCTTTGCTGCAGTGACATGTACACATACTGTTCTGGAAAGGGTTTGCGTAAGACGTTGAATCATTGTTGTGAGGATTTGATTGTATTCAGCTACAAAAGCATTGGTGAAGACAGGTCTGGATGTTGGATAATTAGATGTGGATCACAAATTCCACTCCAACCCACCCCAAAGGTGATGGGTGGTGCCCCAAAACTCCAGAGAATGTGGTACCACTGTCCAGTGCTGGGGACTTTAGACCCTTCCTGGCTATGTTTGGCAAAGGTGGGCAAAGCACATCAATTCTGTACATTGCCTAGTCCTGGACTACACATTATTCTGAATAGAGATTTGTGTAAGGATTAGACTTAATCCTTATCTGAGAAACTGTTGGTTAAAAATGGGCCCAAGTCTTAAATTGAAAAAGTAAAGAGTTTAAATGTCTTTATTAATAAAAGCTAACTACAGTGCATTTGGCATCCACTGTTGTATATAAAGTGTTTTTAAGGTGCCTGGCATTGAACTGCAGCATTGCGGGAGGCTGAAAAAGGAGCAGTTTAAGGGGGTGTGAGGCCGCCGACTACAGAAAGAAAAAAGGCCCAAATGAGTAGCCTGCAAGGTGAACTGGACTAATCCCCAGCGATTTCATTAGAGCTGATCAATATCCGCAGCATTGATGTGCATATCGGGTCAAGGATCAGTACAAATCCTTCTAAAAAATCAATGCCACACTTGCAAGAAGAAATCCTGCATAAAAAATAAAGGGCTCACCTCGCATAGATATGCAGCACCGGACACAAGCTACCCCGAGTCTTTTGCACATGTAAACATGCACTGCATTTTTTAGGCCACTACTACTAAGCGAGAAGAAAAAGCTCAACCAAGAGAAGAGTGCTTCTTGACGGGACGAATAAATTTACCTCTGCCGTGAAACCTGATCTCCTTCCTCCACTGCAGGAAGTGGTGGAGTGGGAGGTGTAGGATGACTTCCTGTGGAAATGGATCTCTCAGCAAATTGAATCGGCTACTGAGGCCTCGCGGCCTGTAGGGCGAATAGCAGTGGCAAATGAGACCATTTGAACATACCTTATACAAACCAAAGGCAGGAGATATGTGCTCGATATGTTAGAGGCCACAATAATGATGGTGGAGTTGCTGAAGTTACACAGTTTGAAAAAAGACTGGTAAAAGCTCTGGTTGTAATACAGTGTTGTGAAAAAAAGTATTTGCCCCTTCCTGTTTTCCTGTTCCCTGTGTGTATATATATATATATATATATATATATATATATATATATATATATATATATATATATATATATATATATATATATACCATACATTAACAGTCTCTCAGGTTTCACTATTGTAATGTGTTTAGGGAATTAACAGTTTCGTTGCTTTTCATAAACTATGGACAACTTTTCTCCTAAATTCCAAATAAAAATATTGCTATTTACAACTGCTCAAAAAATGCAAATAAATGATAATAATGCAAAGAAGTTATTATTAAAATAACACAGTACTAATATTTTAACTTTGAGAGCATTCGAAAATCATGAAAAAACCTTGACTGCCAGTCACAGCTTGCATGTTTTGGCAGGCTCTGGAATATGCCCAGAATAAAATTGCTACCATACACATTGAGATGCAAAGTTAAGTGGTCTCTTCATTTTTTTCCAGAGCTGTATATATATATATATATATATATATATATATATATATATGTGTGTGTGTGTGTGTGTGTGTGTGTGTGTGTGTGTTTATATAACTGCCTTTGTGTGTAGTAGTAACCTCAGGCTCCTGCAGATGGTGTTGCACAAGGATGAATGGTCTATAAATTCCTGCAGGGTGTTTAATTGGATTCATAGATTGAGAAGAGGTGGTACAGTGCAGTGAAAGTCTCGTTCAATGTGTGGAAAATGGGTCACAAAGCAGATGTTAAAGAAGGCAAAGACAATTGACTGCATATGGGCGAACAAAAAATGTAAAGAAAGTAGTTGAATTTGCAGGTGTATCGAAGCATAAGGTCATACGAGTCTACCAGCAGTGGCAAAAATAACTGTCTACAGGACAATCTCACTATTTTTGAGCGGAACAAAGGCAGTTTCTCAGGAGTGTAGTTCCCTAGTAAGTGTTCCCTGAGGAGTGTGCTCTTAAGAAACTGGTCGTGAAGAACCTGTGTTGACGTCTACAAGAAAATCTTGTCTGGATTTCACATGTTCTTCAGTTTTGTCTTTTATCCACAAAACTGACGAAGATTTCCTATAGACTGGGATTTTTGCCACTGCTGGTAGACCCATATGACTATCCACACCCTGGCAAATTCAACTACTTCCTTCACACTCTGCCTTTGGCATGCCCAAATACTCATTTAACATCTGCTTTATGACCCATTTTCCACACATTGAACAAGACATTCACTGCACTGTACATCATCTTCTCAATCATCTGAATCCTGTCACACAGCATCACCAACTGCTATTTATTAATTTGCATATATATATATATATATATATATATATATATATATATTAATTTGTTTAATCTCAAGCCAAAACCTGAACGAGCCCCTACTCTGTTCATAATCTTAACTCTATCAATACCTCAACACTAGCTGAGGGACTTCAATATCAAGTCAAGTCAAGTCAAGTGGGTTTATTGTCATTTCAACTACATACAGAGTACACAGTGAAACGAAACAACGTTCCTCCCGGACCATGGTGCAACATAGACAGTGCATACAAGACACAAGTGCAACACAAACAAACAAGTGCGGACAGACAACACAGTACAGACAGAGGATAATAAATAATGACTGTAGTGTGCAAGTTGTGCAATGTGCGATAAATAGAGTCCAGTGAGGTAGTAAAGTTATCAGTGCAAATGCTTGTGCAAAAAATGCTTCCCATGTTATCTGGGATAAATGGTTGGAAAGAGAGAGAGAGGGGGAGAGAGAGAGAGAGCGGGTGGTGTAAATGTCCATGACGGAGGGGAGAGAGACTCCGATGATCTTCTCAGCTGTCCTCACAATGCGTTGGAGGGACTTGCGGTCAGAGGCTGTGCAGGTCCCAAACCAGGCAGTGATGCAGCTGCTTAGGATGCTCTCTATGGTTCCCCTATAGAAGAGGGTGAGGATGGGTGGAGGGAGACGGGCCTTTCTCAGCTTCCGGAGGAAGTAGAGACGCTGTTGGGCTTTCTTGGCTGTAGAGCTGATGTTCAGGGACCAGGTGAGGTTCTCCGCTAGGTGGACACCAAGGAACTTGGTGCTCTTAACGATCTCCACAGAGGAGCCGTTGATGTTAAGCGGAGAGTGGTCCGGTCTCGATTTCCTGAAGTCAACAACCATTTCCTTGGTCTTCTCTACATTCCAGTGAAGGTTGTTGACTGTACACCAGTCTGTCAGCTGCTGCACCTCCTCTCTGTATGCTGACTCGTCGCCTTTGCTGATGAGACCCAGCACAGTTGTATCATCGGCGAACTTTATGATGCTGTTAGAACTGTGTTTCGCAACACAGTCATGAGTCAGCAGGGTGAACAGCAGAGGACTCAGTACACTGCCCTGAGGTGCCCCAGTGTTCATGGTGATGGTGCTGGAGCTGCTGTCCCCGAACCGGACTAACTGGGGCCTTCCTGTCAGGAAGTCCAGGATCCAGTTGCAGAGGGGGGTGTTGAGGCCCAGCAGGCTTAACTTCCTCGTGAGGTTCTGGGGGATGATGGTGTTGAATGCTGAACTGAAGTCTATGAACAGCATTCTGACGTAGGTGTCCTTCTTCTCCAGGTGGGTAAGGGAGAGATGAAGGGTGGTGGTGATGGCATCGTCCGTGGAGCGGTTGGGACGATATGCAAATTGCAGGGGGTCCATATAGAGTACTACGCAAATAGGGTGAAAACCCAAATTTAATTGGTACTGGGCTTCAGCTGATTGGATGCAGACAGGCTTGACTGCAGTCAGCCCAGCTGAAAGCAAACCACACTCATCCCGAAATTTATCATCAGAGTGATGTAGTCACCACAAAGCTTTTAACATGCACATTAGACCATGACATAAAGATCCATCCAGAAGAGGTGAGGAAAGGCTGTGGTAATGAATGAATCTGGCAAGTTGTTACAGAACCTTTTTGTAATGCTAATTAGTGTGTTGTGTTTGATGAGGTCCTCTTTATGTAGTATTAGATTTCAGTGAAAGTTCTAAAAGTTACATTTACTGTAACAAATATTCAATAATAGAGAAAATCAGGAAGGTACTGGAAGCAGCACTGGAATTGTTGTGATTATGTTCAATAATAACGCATACAGTGAAGATTGCAGTGCTATAAACTGAACAACACAAGCTGTTTTTTCAATATTTTTTCAATATTATTTCAAAATTTTGGGGAACAACAATAAGGTATTAATCACGAAACATACATGGATACAGGGCTCTTAGTGGTCCAGCGAAGTAAGGCGCTGCCACTATGACTTAAGGATCGTTGGTTGAATCCCGGGTCATGCTTCTTGCCATCAGCAGCCAGAGCCCAAGAGAGCACAACTGGCTTTGCTCAATCAGAGTGGGGGGATGGGTCTCTGCCACAAGCACTTGCTGGTTCAAATCCCAGGTCATGCTGCCTGCCATCAGCAGCCGGAAACAGAATAAGCACAAGGTGGCACTTCCTCCCCACATCACTCGCATCACCAGTGGGCTGTTGGTCATCACAGGCATCTGTTGGCTGTAGTATCAAATCTGGGGAGCCAAGCTTTCCTCCAAGTGGGCTGGCCACCTAGCAATGCTACCACTATCAGTGGCAGTTAGAAAAGAGGCGGTGGCTGGCTTTACATGTGTCGGAGGAGATACCTCATAGTGATGGGGGAATTGCTAGGGCTAGGGGGAGTTCACATCAACAGGGATTGGTTAATTGGTGAGTGGATCCTTGACTATGAATCAAGGATCGTTGGTTGAATCCCAGATTATGCTTCTTGCCATCAGCAGCCAGAGCCCGAGAGAGCACAATTGGCCTTGCTCTATCAGAGTGGGGGGATGGATCTCTCTCTTTCTCTCTCTCCCCACATCACTTCAGTGTGATGTTGGCCAGCACAGGCACCTGCTAGCCGATACATCAGAGCTTGGTACCTGGAGCATGTTGGTTGCCCAGTGACCTTGCATCGGCGTTCAAAAAAATGCAGTGGCTGGTAGCGGATGTGTCAGATGGCGGCATGTGTTTGTCCTCATCATCCCAGTGTCGGGAGCATTTCATGTGAAAGGGAGAGAATACTGACGAGTGGGTTTGGTATGTATATATTTAAATGTAAAACACATATCTCCATTTTTTCTTTTCTATTTCTTTTTGTCTGCATGACTTGAACACAGCAGCTCCTCTTTACTTTATGTAAACATCCCAAGAAAACTAATAGACAAATGGACCAATAGAAATGGTCCAGAATTACTTGAAATAAAATGTAATGTTAGGAAGGCTTTTTCCCTTTCTTCTGTAAACTTTTCTATGTTTAGATATTATATTAGCTTATTGATAACAGTGAGTACATTAATGTGTAGTATGTGTATGGTTCATTATTACTGCACATTATTACACAGCCTACTTGAGCAGGTACTGTTTTAGGCTGAAGAAAATAGTTGTCAGAAATGGCTGTACTGCTCTCATCCGCTCTTTCCGCCCCCGTCTGTCAGCGTTCCTGCAGAGATTCGATCCAACTGTGAAACAGTGATATGTGCAGCCGGAGGCCCAGGCTGGAGAAACGTAATGCTGTCAGAGTCGTTCCATCTGCATGAGCCTTCCGCTCTCAGGCCAGCTGGACGTCAGACTGCTGCCTCCACTGCTGCTGGACCAAAGAATCCCCCTACGCTTCTGCGTCAGATTTTTGAACAATGCAGAAAAAAATTAAGTGTTTGTGAAACTAGATTGGATAGTTAAAAGTAACTTGGCTTCTTTCTTGTAATCAAGTAATTTTACCCACTTGAAACTAGTCTAAATATTTGTACGTACATTTTGCAGTTGTGATTTTTTTTTTTTGCGATTTTTTTGCGATCAGTTTGAGGTTTTATTGGAAAATGTCAACATCACCTAAAAACAAAAGCACAGTAGATGCAACAAAGAATAAAAGCTGAAACATTTTTCTGAAACAGTTCTGATGGTGATTGTGACAGACTGCAATGCACAATTGGAAGTTTATAGGGCGATATAACATCTATCGTTTTGTTCCACCAGAAAAAGAAGTAAAGGTTTCCCAGCTGAAGTCCATGTGGGGCCCATATGGGTAGCCCAATTGGGAACCAGAATGTGTTGTCCTCAGGTTCCATGTTGGCCCCACATATGGATGCCCACTAGGGTCAGGGATGGGACCAGGAGGGGTTAAGCATGGGCCCCATCTGGGTTGTACACTGCACAGGGGCCTAGATAGGACCCATGTGAGATTAGGGTGGGCTGTAGAATGGGGCTCATTTGGAAAGTCCAACTGGCTCCCAGTAACCAAGTATATACAAACCCACTCACCTGGTGCTCACCTGGAACCCACTAAGCCTGCGTTCCACACATGTGAGCCCCACATGAGCATGCTAGCTGGGTTGTTGCACATATGTAAAAAGTTGGTTGATGTTTGCATTTTGATCGTGCAACATAAGAGGAAATTATTACAGCTCACTGGAGCATCAGCATAATTTTGAAGCTGCTATTTTAAGGTAAATATGCTCTATTGTGTTGCTTTAGGTTCATAAACAATGCTCCATTGTGTTCTCAGCCAGCGCTGTATAGTAAAGAGTGCATAGTTTTGGACACAGCCTGGGTATTTGATATGGGTCTAGGTTCTGCCTTTCCACTTGGGTATAACAGCCGCACAGCTGTGGCTTTTGATGGGAAAGTGCTGCTGTCTCCTGCGAGTGTCTGTTGGCAGAGGAAATGTGCGTGGTGTGAGATAGAGAGAGCGTAGCATGCACACAAAAACGCAGACTCCATCAGTGGTATGTGAATAATGTGTAATGCCTCCCCCTTCTCCTTTTCTTCCTCACTCCCTTTCACTCATGCGTGACCCCCCCTACTGCTCCCAGTACACCTGAAGGGGGTTTGGGGGATGTTTAGTACATGGAATTCCACATCTATCCACCCCCCTCCCCCCCTCCATCCCATTCCACCCCAAAACCTTACCCAACCCCCAACTCAACCTTCTGACCACCCAGTCCTCTCCAGCAGGACAGGATCTTGTTTCAGCTCCTCTTCCTACCCTCCTAGCCCCTCTAGATAAGCCTAACGACTGTGGAGCGGCTCCAAATGCACTCAGAACATCTAATCTAGCCTGTGATTGAGACCAGCTCTCCACAGCCATGCATTAGGCTCTCCAGCTATCAGGTTACACTATTACCGAGTGGGGCTTTCTCAAAGAACAAATGGCCAGAGTGCAGCTGAAGTGCACTGTACCACAGTATAGGGTCCAAAGGCCTTTGCTAATGATGCTAGATAATTAAAGACAGCAACAGTAAGATGGCAGTGACTGGTGACACCAAAGAAGCTCTTTTGGCTTCAGCGGCTCATTCGCCATCAGTTTTGGTGTACAATCTCTCCTGGTTTGGAATGGCGAGAGATTGTGAGGGTTTAGGAAAGTGTGGGTAGTTTTACAAAAGCTATATACAGTACTCATATGAAACATATGTATGCCCCTACGTCCTAACATTATAGAAAAACAAATGTGTGTGTGTGTGTGCATGTGCAAGCTAGTGGGAGTGTCTCAGTGTGTGTTGGAGGCCCGCGGGAGTATTCCAGGAATGCTGCAAGCAAAAATGCACAGATCGAATTGCAGGAAGGAAACCACAGAAAACAAACCAACAAGGAAACAGGCCTGAGACCCTCCCCCGAGTCACTGTTCTCTTCCTAATGTGAGCCATTACTGTACAAATCAATGCGCTGTACTTATCACCCCGCTGTTTAACACAACCCGCTCTCACCTGCATTGTGTAGTGTGTACATGATAACTGTGAAAACTGTAATTTGCCTCTTGCCTCTGCCCAAAGACTCCAAAAGGGCACTCCATTGCCATACTATTGCTCCAAAAAATCCTTCTCAGTGCATAATTGGTTCAACTCAAAAATACAGAATGGCTTTCATTTGTAGTCAAAACGACTAGAGATATTTCGGAGATGATTAGATATTTAATCACAGATGGCTTTTGCATTGGCCCAAAAGCACTGACTAAGCATTGTTCTTATCATCACAAGAGATCAGAAGTTCGATCTGTGCAAATGCAAAAGCCATCTGTGACTGAGAGTGTAAGAGAGGATACTTGGCCCTCCCTCTCCCCATCGTTCAATGCTAGCAAGCGTTTGTTAGCTGGTCTAACAGATTTAGAAGTTCCTTCAAGTGTGTTGAACCCATTTCTGACACAGATGTGCAAATGCACACACACAGCTTGACTAGTCCCTGTAGAGAAGTATTGCCAATAGAATAGAACTCCATGAAGCAGATAAACATAGAGCTTTTGGAGCAATCCATTAACTATGAGATGAGTTGAGGTGTTGGGGATGAAGTAGGGTGGTGATCATCCAACATCCTTACTAATGCTTGTGTTGCTGAATGCAATCAAATCCGCACAGCAATGCTCAAAAATCTAGTAGAAGGCCTTTTCTGGATGGAAGAGACAGTTACTCCAACAAAGGCAGGATACCCCTCTTTAAGAGGCCTTAATAGGCTTAATGAGCAGGTGTCCCAATACTTTTGTCCTTACAATGTAGCTGGAGGATGGGAAATGGTCACCACTAATTTTGGGGGAAGAAAAAAAAGCCCGTGATAAAGGATACAGAGAAAATTGGACCCCTAACAACCAGGCAAGATCTGCTAGACCACCGACAAAACCGACGCCATCAGATCACCCATCAGATCAACAGCACTTTAAGAGCATCAAGCTGTTTCTGTCCATCTTTCCACTGGGAGCAGACAGCCCAATGCTCTGGGCTTGAAAGAATGTGACGGGAAAAACCTTACTGCCTTACTGAGAAAAGCAAACAGACCAAAAAAAGAACATTTGCAGATCAAACAAAGAAGCTGCTGGTGTCCTCAGAATAATGGACTGAGCACTCCTGAGTCCAGTGAATGTGATGTATGGCGTGGATGGCGAGAAATGTAAGATGTTATAATAGTTATATGATCTAAGACTAAAGTTTTAAATTGTGGACAAATCCCCCTCACATTTCTGCAGAAAAAAATGAAAGAGAGTCTTCTGAAAAGAATGGAATCTATACTTTGTAAACTCTCTGCATATCCCAGCTTGGAAAGCTGCGGTCAAAGCGCAGGGTCAGCCATGGTACGGCAGGCACCCCTGAAGCGGAGATGGTTAAGGGCTTTGCTCTTGGCCCCACAGTGGCGGCTTAGAACCTGGGAATTGAACCCACTCCCCTATAATCAATAACCCAGCGCTCTAAATACTAAGCCACCACTGTAAATATGACTAACTTTAGGACTGTTTTGCCTGGAAATGTAAAAAAAGTGAATGGTGCTCTTGGATAGGCTTTTGGGATAGTACTGCAAATTGGCATTGTGGTCTTGCATTTAAGTCACCCATTTTTTTATTAGATTAATCAAAATGCCTTAATTAATCAAATCTGTCTAAAAGGTAGAAGTAAATGTGAATATGAATCCATTGGCCTAAAAACGAGAGCTTTTTGTGTGGCTTCCTCCGTGCCTCAGGCAAGACGTAGCACCTTTTGGGACTGTTAAAGAACATCTCATCTATAATTCAACACTCATATGATGTCTTCATAGCAGGGGTCCAAGCTTTACTGTACAATATAGACTGGTGCTCTTGATTTTAATGAAGATATGTGGGTTGTTGTTTTTTTTTTTGTTTCGCTTTTACCCAGATTGTTCTCTGCACATGCTTCTGAGATTTTCATCAGACTGTTACCTGTCAATCAGCGATACTTCTAGACCAGTTGTTAAAGTGGGGGTTGATTCAAACTGGGAGAGACAACATATGTTTTATTTACTGTACATACGTTGTAATGAGCTGTGTAGATTACATTGTATACCCCTTAAGGCCAATGAATGGCGCTTAACCTGCTGAGAGTAAAGCCTTTAGAAAGCTGTAAACTCAGACCAGCCATCAGGGCGGAGATCCCAGTCTCTGATCAGTCATTAAATGTCATACATCTTTAATGCTGTGGTAAAATGCAGAGGAGGGTTTAGGCCTGTATGTAGGAGGTACAGTATCTGCATTTTGTGCATTTGTGTTTTACCAGTGAGAAACACAGGGCTGAGATAAATAGACTAGTTGTGATTGGCTAATGCTTGGTGTGTAGTGGTCTGAAATGGAGAAGGGTTTAGACCAGAATAAATACTTAAAGAGGGTAAATGATACTGGTTAGGCTGAGACAGTTCCTCCAAACATTATATTAACTTAATTTGCCCAAAAGGCCACCTTCTGAAGTATTCTTTCAGTCCAAATTCATCCCTGACACACATACTTAATGGTACAGGAAATGCTTTAGCATGACTTAATTACTCTATTAGCTTGTGTGGAAAGAAGCTGAAAGAAAAGCCTCTCAAGCAGGTGAAGAATTTACAACCCAACAATAGAGAATTGACTAAAGCCGTAGTCTACCTGAGGCGAATCGCTGTCGTAAAAAAAGAATTTTCTCTGAAATGGCAACTTAATAGAAGAAGGGAAATACTATAAATGTTCAGGGGCATTAATGTAAGATTTATGGACCCGTTCTATTGGTGTGTTTTAGACAGTGTTGGGACAGTTTCTGTGGACAATTTTCGTATCATATATTATTATTTTGGACCAGTTCTAGCAGTTCTACACCATTTCTATTTTGGACCATGTTTGGACAGTTTCTGTTGGATTCATTCTAAACAATTTTGGACCGGTTCTATCAGTCCATTCTGGATCATTTCTATTGGCCTATTTTGGACCATGTTTGGACAATTCCAACCAGTTCCACTGGACAATTTTGGTCTATTTTGAACAATATTTGGATTATTTCTGTTGATTCATTCTGAAACATTTTGGACCAGTTCAAATTGAGTCCCTTCTAGACCAAATCTATTGGCCAATTTTGGATGGTATTTATTGGACTATTTTGGACCTCGTTTGGACAGTTCTGCTGGTAGCTCATTCTGAACCATTTCAACCATTTCTACTGGCCACTTCTGGACCATTTCTATTGGCCTATTTTGGACCATGTTTGGACAATTTATGTGGGTGGTTCATTCAGAACCATTTTCAAAAAGTTCTACTGACCAGTTTTGGACCATGTTTGGATCATTTCTGTTTCTTCATTCTGAACTATTTTGGACCAGTCCTGTTAGTCCATTCCGTTTTGGACCATTATTGGTTAATGTTGGACCATTGCTATTGGTCTATATAACTTCAGTTGGTTAATTCTAAACCATTTCAATCAAAACATTCTGGACCATTTGTTTTGGCCAATTTTCAACCATTTCTACTAGTCCATTTAGACCATGTTTGGACAATTTCCATAGATGGTTAATTCTGGCCCATTTTGAGTCCATTTTGAATCATTTCTATTGGCCAATATCAGAGCATGTTTGGACCATGTGTTAGACCATTTCTATCATTCCATTTGTTCTGAATTGTCCAAACAACATAGAGGATTGTTGGCATGTTTAAATGGCACAAGGTTTGGATACAACAGGAAGATATACGCTGTATGGCCACATCCAAACATCCAGATTTTTCCACAGAAGTGTATAAAGCAATTGTACTGTTGAAAACAACAGCATCTGAGTCAAACGGCTGTGTATTATTTATGCTGTGGATGAATAATCGTGTGTTCTCATTCAAAACCTGACCTTTAGCTGTATTCATTTTAATTGCGTCATGGCAGGTTGGACTTGTAGCCTTCTGTCGCTGCGAGAAAGGAAAGCACGTGCTTGGTGACCTGGTCTATTTGTGTGCTGGGCGAAGGGCCAGGCGCCCTGGCTGTGTACAATGTGACCCTAACGGGGCCGGGGTCTTTTTTAAAATGGCCTATTGTTAGCCTGTTTTACTTCACGATTGAGTTAGAAAACAGCTTCTCTCTCCAACATGTCTGTTTGTGTGTGTGGGTGTGTACACTGTTCAAACATAAGTACGTGTGCTCGTAAAGCAGTCCTCTAAGCGAATGAAACAGGACCTGAAAGCACAGGGCGATTACACAAACATGGCAGCCCAGACTCGGCTGAGACGTTGTTTATGGTAGAGTTTGGAGTGTTGCTCGGCAACGGCATCAGCACAGACACACAGGCTCAAGAGTCTCTGTTCTGCATGCCTGTGGCTGCTGGAGAAAGTGTGTGTGTATGTGTGTGTGTGTGCTCTGGGCGGGAGGGAAGGCGAACGCATAAAAGCGTGACCTTTGGACAGGAAGTGACCAGACACCCATGGGGCGGTGGGTGTGTTTGTACGCCCAGGAATGGTGAATGATGTATGAGACGATGCTTAGACTTCTTTAGAGTTGTGTGTGTGTGAGGAGAGTGGGTTTTTAGGCAAAATGTGTGAAACTGATTTAGCTGAATATTTAAAAAAAAGAAATCTAAATACTCAACAGACTGTCCTTAAGTTAGTAACACATCCTGTCAAAGAGTGGTGAACTGACTAGTAGAACTAGGCCTTGAGGTTGAGCTACAAATGTCAAAAGTGTAAAAATAAAATCCACCAGCCCCACAAATGGGATTTCTAATAGTATACTCGAGCTAAGCTAATGCTGGTCCATTTTTGGCCATTCTAGTTCAAACACTAACATTTGATTTCGCCACCTCCCTCCACCTCATCCCCAGTTCCCCTACTCACCCCAAACATATTGGCTAGAGCACCATCATTCCAGAGAACACAATGGCTTTATTCCCCTCTAGCCCTGCCATTAGGCATGGTGCCAATAGGTTCGTGTTAATCTGCTCCAGAGAGTCCTATTCTATTGGCAGTATGTCTCTACAGGGACAAGACAAGCCGTGTTTGAGCATTTGCACATCTGTGGCAGCATTGGGTGCAACCAGAAGTAGCTGAATGCATTCATTAAAAGGGGTGTCTGCAAACATTTGGACATATAGTGTATCTAGAGCTTCCAGAAATTCTGGAGGGATGTTTTTCTTATGAAATTGGTGTCGTGTGTTGTAAATCAAAACGTGATTGGTTGATTTCACTGTCACTTACTAGCTATACTGTGAGTTAATCAATGGCTGTGGTTCTCAAAATGCAGTCCGGGTAACCCTAGGGTCACTGATATAAGGCCAGGGGGAGCTGTGGGCCAATCTAAACATTAATTTACAAATGAGGAAATAAGCATAATGTGAGATATGCTGTGACATTCTGTAAATTTCATGTACAATAATAACTACTTCAGGTTCATTCGATACAGTGGTTTTACTGAGAACAGTGACCCAACTGCAGTCTGTCTTACTGTTCTAGCACATGAGGCCATGACAAAGCACCCTGATTACAACAGAAACAAATAATAATAAAAAAAAAGAAACCAAGAGAAGTACAGTCTCCAGAAAAAATGAATAGTCAGTCTGGACACTGGTAGCAGCTCAGCATATTGCTCTGTGGTCCCTGAGGTGTCAGGCCTTCAGTCCAACTCCTGAAGGCCTAAACAATGGGAAAGGTCACTTGGCTGTTTCTATCCAGATACCACCAGTCATGGGGGCTGAAGCAGCTATACTTTTCTTCAACGCTGCAAACACTGTAATAATCAACTAAGATTTTTGTACATTTAAACAGCTTTACGTTCAGGAATTAAAGAGCCCATACCCTACTTTTTGCCTTGCTTTTTATTGTTCACCTTGGCCCCACTTGCAACATTTATGTGAGTCAATGTGAGGTTTTTCTTTGGTACTGCTTAGTATTGCATCTCGTTCAAAAAAGTAGTCCAGCTGAAACACTTTTATATGAACTTCTATGTAAACAGGCAGGGCTAAACTGCTCAAGTCAAGTCATTTGATGTATATATAAATGCAAGTCAAATGAAAAACGAGAAGGGATGTGAATGGTAGGCTTTGACCTAGAAACCATGAAGACATGAAACCACTTAATTAAAAAAAATGTAAATAAATAAATAAAAGCAGAAGGTGAGTTTTGCAGGATATGGGGTCTTTGCATTACTGCTAACCACAATGAAAACGAGCTCATTTATTTAGAACATTTTTTTAAAAAGCTAAACTTTTAAGCATAAATCCACTTACTGCAGCCCATCCGCTGCCATTGCCCAATTTGTCAGCTTCCCTCTAATTCATTCATTACAGTTCTGTATCTGACCTCTATCTGACCTGCTATGGGTATTATTTGGGTGGCACAGTGTTGTTGCTGGACTATGCATGTCAGTGTCACTGGCTGTGCTGCAAGTGGTCCACCGCCCAAAAATATCCAAACATGAGCAGTTCTGTGGTCAGAAACTGACCGCTAATGAAGGTTAGAGGAGGGCTTATGCAAGTTGACATGACAGCTGAACTGCTAGCAAGGCGGTGTACCAGTCAATGTATATTCATTATCTTTGCACACTGACAAGCGGAAGAGAGAGTGCAAGCAAGCACGAGTCGTAAGTGCAAAGCCAGCAGCCTCCCTGACACGACCTCATTCAGGCCTTTACAAAGAGAAGGCCTCCGTGTCTCTCTCTGTCCCTGTGGCACGCTTTTCACCCATTGACCTCTCATTCTGCTGAATCAGACCTTTTCTCTCTCTCTCTCTTTCTTTTTTTCTCTCTCTCCCCTTGTTCCTCTTTTTCACCTTCTCGTCCTAAATCTCTTCCTCCCCTGTCCTCCCTCTCTGTCTCTGCCCCTGTGTCCTTCACTTCTCTCTGCTGACCTATTGGCTTTGGGGCCTTTGGCCAGATAGAATTGTGTGTCTTCATTCTCGTTTGACCTTTCGTGTCCAGCTCACTCAATAAAGACCTTCTGGAGTGACAGAGTATGCAGTGTTGGAGCTGAAAAGGTTAAATAAGAGGTTCTGTGTCTGAACTGACAGAAAAGAGGCATGTAATTAAAGTTGGGTCAAGAGGCTTTTTAATTGTCTGGATAGTATCAAGCACTTAATTACGCTGCTCTGTGAGTCTGTGTGGCCCAAAACATAAAGCTAACTGGGGTACTTTCACCCTGCAAATGAAAGTAGCAACACAATTTCTGTAAAGTGCCTACTAGTAACGTAGACCTCTCAAATCCTTCCAGACGTTAAAGGGAACCCTGACTGCTCAGACATGTAGGCCTTAGTGTGGTTGCTCCTTCTCTTGTCCACTGAGTGAACAACAGTGAGCTAATATCTCACATTTGTGTAAAATCCAGTAATATTACCCAACCCCATCAGTCCACATTCTTCTTCCACTTACAGTGACGGTTCTGTTACTGAAATGCATGTGGATCCTTCTTGAGCAGTGATGTTATAAATGAGGGGACCAGCCACTCATTGAAATATGAATAGGAGTGCTCAACATGGCATCCTATTCTTAACAAAACGAGCCAGTAGCTAGAACAGAAGCTCAATGTATAATGCACAATGGTCATGTACACTATTTTACAGCATACAAGTCTAAACAGTTTGGGTTCAAAATCCACACAAAATCAACACAGTATATAACTATAATATATAATAACTGCTGTTAAAACTGCAGTTTATTAATGTTAAAAGAAATTACAGCATCACTGTAAGAAATACAGGTCTGGCATTATTGGGACTTGGACTGTGGTTTCCCAGACATGGATCCTGATTCTGAACTAGACAATCCTAAAATACACATCTCCATCCAGAATGCTGTGTTGAATGTGGTGTTTGGTGTAGACTTGTGGGTAACAATACCACCTTCCCTGTGACCAAAAGGTTTTACTTTGCAGCTGGGCAAGCACACCAAACCAATAAAGGTTCTTGGACAAGAGCATCAGCTGCAAATGTAGTCCAGGACTGAGCTTATTCCCTGTTTGGGAAACCAACCATTTATGTTCTAAATAAGGGAGAAAGATGTTTGCCCACTACTGTAGGACTTCAGAAGTCATTTAGATTTCTGTACTGTTGTGCACAAAGTGTGTTGTTTTTTTTTATCAATCATTAAGTCTTTTTTGGTTTTAGAGTGTATTCATCTTTAATACTGTTAACATAGGTGGGTGATTTCAGGTGGTCTGGAGTACAGAGTTTAAGCATTTACCCCATAATAGAGAATTCATATGTTTTGCCAGACCAGTGACTCTGTTGATCATTGGCAACTTTCTTTTACAAAATCACAGTGAAGAGTAGATTCAGCACCGGTTAATAGGGACATCCTGATTCGATCCAGTGAACCAGGATAATGGGCAGATACTAGGCATATTTTAACCATGATGTTCAGTGCACCATTCAGTGTCCTCAAGGCACCATTAGCAGACATTACTCCCCAGCCGGCAGATGTTCTCAGAAGGTAAGTAAAAGAGTTGTAGCTATTTTACAGTGGGACATGAAAACAGAACATAATATCTGAAACTTTATAAAACTATCGCTGAAACCCTGTGTTTTACTGGCAGGAGAACCGCACTGGAGAGCGCATTCAGAACCAATGGAGGCTAACACTATTATAAGATATTAATAAACACTGTAAAACAATCAGTTTAATAAAAGTCTCTACTAAACTAAATAAAGCAGTCTTTATTGTGTGTATGTACACAAAGCGATCAGAGCAGATCGGCTTGTTATCGGATGAAAGTGTTTGCTGGGTTCTCTACGAAATGGGGTTAATTTGCATGAGCAATGTTTGCGGTTGAGGATTGGTTGGCTTAGTTATTTGCATTTGCTCTGCTTATTTTACCAGATTTATCCTCTAGTGATTTTCAAGTTCGCGTGTATGTTTGTAAATTTGTGCTGCGATAATCTGTAGGCCACAGACTAGACCTGTTTACTGTCAGTGAGCAATTAGCATTACATGTCTGTGCTTATATGTTTTTACATGCTAACAGTGCTGTGGTGAAAGTGGCCTGTGGTTGTAGTTGTGGTTGCCACCAAAGCGTCACCAACTTTTTCCCTTTTTCCATTTTGACTGTGTTCCTCGGTTGCCTGTGTTCAGACACATCTCTCTTTGATCTGCTTGTGACGCCCCGTTAAGAGTTAGAGTATCAGCTTCCCAAACGCATATAGCAGATCTGCGGTACTGAGAGCTCCTTCCAAACACACATAACAAACAATGCAGTGCAGTGTGTGTAGCTTTTACACACACACACACACACACACAAAAAAAATACATACAACATCCGTTCTCCACTTACACAAACAAGGTCAGCCCCAGTGAACTCTGCCCTTCACACAACAAGAACTACATACTGTATGTTCCTCCGCAGGGGCCATCACAGACTGCCTGCGTTAGATAATCAACCTGACAGCACTGAGAGTGTGATATATATATATATATATATATATATATATATATGGCTGCAAATATCATAGATGTAAACCTGCAAAAGCTATTTGCATTTTAATAGCCTCCGAATGTAGAGAATATTCAGCCTGCTAAACATGAGTGAGTGAAGGGGTGATAAAGTGCAGGACTATATGAGTGAGTTGAAAGTCTGGTCCATGTGATGATTTTAACTGGTTTATAAAAAACAGAGATGGCTTGATACTTTTTTCCTTAATACTGAAATGCTGAGGCCTAACCAAGGTATGGTAAAACTACTAAGCTTTAAAAGTATATATTTTTGACTGAAGCACTTCACTTAAAGGGCTGTTATCATACAAAATGCCATTTCCAAACACACATAACAAACAATGCAGTGCAGTGTGTGTAGCTTTTACACACACACACACACACACACACACAAAAAAAAATACATACAACATCCGTTCTCCACTTACACAAACAAGGTCAGCCCCAGTGAACTCTGCCCTTCACACAACAAGAACTACATACTGTATGTTCCTCCGCAGGGGCCATCACAGACTGCCTGCGTTAGATAATCAACCTGACAGCACTGAGAGTGTGATATATATATATATATATATATATATATATATATATATATATATATATATATATATATATATATATGGCTGCAAATATCATAGATGTAAACCTGCAAAAGCTATTTGCATTTTAATAGCCTCCAAATGTAGAGAATATTCAGCCTGCTAAACATGAGTGAGTGAAGGGGTGATAAAGTGCAGGACTATATGAGTGAGTTGAAAGTCTGGTCCATGTGATGATTTTAACTGGTTTATAAAAAACAGAGATGGCTTGATACTTTTTTCCTTAATACTGAAATGCTGAGGCCTAACCAAGGTATGGTAAAACTACTAAGCTTTAAAAGTATATATTTTTGACTGAAGCACTTCACTTAAAGGGCTGTTATCATACAAAATGCCATTTCCTCTCTTTTTATAAAATAAAAGAGCTTAATCATAAAAACCTACATCATATGGACAAAAGGATTGGGGCACCTTCTCATTCATCGTTCCTTCCAAAATCTAGGGTATTCATTTTGTTGAAATAACTGCCTCTACTGCAAGCTACATGCTTTCTACTAGATTTCAAAGCATTACTGTAAAGATTTGACTGTGTTCAGCAACAAGAGTGTTAGTGAAGTCACACTGTTGGATGATCAGCATCCCACCTCATCCCCAACTCCCTAACTCATCCCAAAAGTATTGGATGGAGCTCAGTTCCTCTGGAACCGTTACACCTCTAGCCCATGTCTGGCATTAGACAGAATGGTGCCAATAGGTTCATGTTTACCTGCTCCAGAGAGAACCTATTCAATTGGCAGTGCTTCTCTACAGGGACTAGACAAGCTGTGTGTATGTCTATGCATTTGCACTGTGAATGCTGTGAACTGTGAATGCTTCAATTAGAAAGCGTGTCCACAAATATTGGGACATATTGTGTATATCGGCCTTTTCAGCCTGCATAAGTTTAGCCCCGCCCATTCAGGTGTGTTTCAGCCTGGGCTGCTTTTCTGAGAAATGCATGATACAGGGACGCCAATCAGAACAGAGGTTGTTTACATTTTGTCACTGTCAGGCACAAACCTTGTATCTTCATTTTTATTATACACATTTTACGTAATATGAATCTGGCAGTTACATTGTGTCAAAATTTCATGATGACTGGACCAACAGAAATGCTCCAAAATGACATGCAATATATATTTTTTTACATTGACTTCTATTACCGCTAACAAAAACAGCTTGTTTTATTTGAAGGGATAACGAGAGGTTAGTTTAATGGTTAAAAATGAATTTTAATGGTTGTAGTACATAAACCGAGGCTTGATTTATTACAATAATTGGTGTGTTTTTCCCATTACTATATTTGCTACAGAGTTTTCTGCAGATTTGGGCCTGTAATACCCATGTATGCTAATATGCCTTCTCTTACGAGAAACAATTCCTTAGGATTGTCTGTGTTGCTTACTGCTATGCTATAGACTATTTATTACACCAGCAAATCTTGTTCAGTCTAATTGAACTACAACAAATGTAGTACAGTCTATTCATCAGTAAATTTAGCATAACGTCATCAGAAATTTATGACGCATGCTTACAGTTCACCTAACTATATGGTAATCTAGCCTGTGGCATGATGGAGTCATTTCTGGTGCCTTACAGGAAGATTTCTGTTGCGGCGATCTAAAATAAGTCGAAAATTTGGAGGTGTTAAATCTTCATTCAGTCTCTATGGAAGGTGTGAAACATGATTACAGCAGCACATTATCATATGAATGGACAGATAAGACAGGCCCTGGGCAGTCCCTGGGAGTTGCCATTTTGTTGCAGACTAATTATTTCTGACCCAGGAGCAGTTCACACCACTCTGACACACTCTGGGGTTGTTTTAGCTCAGTCTACTTCCTTTGCTTTTAAGAATATGGTGTTTTGGTCGTTAGGCCAGCTGATGGACGCCTGATGTCAAACACCCCAGTCTATTTGTTCTGGTCAGTGAACAGTTTAAGCCCTTTTAAGCTCGCAGACGGTGTTACAGGACTGCACAGATCCTAACATGCGAATATTGCCTCAGTTTAAAGTATATTAGCAGATATTACACCCAGGGATGGGACTGTCCTGGTCGCCTCTGGCACATTTCTATGGCTGTATTGTAGATGGGATCTGATGGTTAGGTTGTGGAATGTGTGGTATGCGTGTTGGACGCAACCAATAGCTCATTGTAGGGGGGGGGGTACGATTTTACCGTCGATTTGAAAACGGGGTTAGACTGTTTGTTGGTCGTTGCTTCGCATGCTATCAGAAATAACCCAACTCTTGGTCATAAATGTTTTGACTGATAATTAACATGATGTGGGTTAAAATAATGTCGAATGGCTGTGAGACGTGCCGCCACCCCCCTCCCCCCGCGGTTCGAGTGAAGCACGGGCTGTTCCACAGTAGGTGGGTCTCTGCTGCGGGCGACGGAGAGAAGATCAATGAAAGCGGGCGGTTTTACCGAAACTGGTCGGACGAGCCGAGGTGGGAATAAAGCCGTGGACACAGTCATTTTATCCGAAGAGCGCTATCAGGGGAAACGTCGGTTCTCTCCGAATATTTAATTAACGAGTGGGTGAGACTGAAAGTCGACGCCAGAAGAGTGCGATGTGGAAAATTTACAGTTCCACTGTAGCCTAATACACTGTCGTATTCCGCCACGGAGGAGATATTCGTCGTTTCAGCGTTGAGTCGAGGACAAGGGAATTAAGGATGATCTTTGCGAACACCGCCAACCCCGTGAGGCCCCCTTACCGAAAGCAGGTTGGTAACTGAAGGGAATAGCAAAAATAAATAAATAAATAAAAAATAGCAAAGTCGACACTGAGGTGCGATGCTAGCTATTGTCCGAGAGGCTATTGGGTTACAGGACGGACCGGTTACGTTGTATTTATTCAGCCCCTTTAGCGGCTGAGACGGTGCTTAGTTTTTTTATTTTTTATTTTATTAAAACGAGTAGCGAGCATAGATAAATACGACGACTTTAAACCGTGTACGAGGCAGTTTTTTTTTATTATCGTTTTTATTATTTTTTTTTTTATGTCCCAGCTTAGGCCTGGCGACTGTTTTGGCATTCTGACATGAATATTCATCATTCTGGGCTCCGTGTGTAGCTACAGCTAACGTGCATCGCTTACCCTTCATTTATTCTGCAGAACAACTCAAGCTACATATCGCGAAATGTAGTGCTAGCTAACATTAGTTAAAAAAAAAACGTGTAGAAATGTAGTGACGTTTGCCTCTTTTTTGTTGCTTTTTCCAAACAGTGTGACTCTATAATCCTGTGTCCGCAGGCCTTTTGCTTTATGCATGATGTATCTGCAATTGTAATTGAGGGGCTTTTGTAAATGAGAATAATGCCTTCAAGCCCTGCTGGAGCTTTTCTGCAATCTGCAACGATATTTCTCTTAAGTGGCCTATTAACATGACTAGTGGCCATTTCGAGATTTTGGATTTGCCAGCAGTTTTGTCACACTCCTGGTGACGGGAGAGACGGGAAAGGAAAGATGTGAGGAGAGTTTCCCATGGCAACTTCTGTCAGGAGAGTCTTGGGTGTGTGCAGTAAACCTCTGGGTCATGAATATTCATGAGCCACTACGGTATCTTCCAGCAGTTGGTAGGGAAGGGAATTGCTGGGTGTGGCCTGCTAAAGAGAAGGTCAGGAGAGGGCAGTGAGTCAAGGCATGATTTTTGTTTATGGTTCCTATAGCCAAGATCCGTGAAGATCTGGAGAGATTTCTGTCTGATTGCAAGCTTTAAGTGTACTGTGGTGTTACCGTGCAGCTGCCAAGATGAACTCTGAACATATCCACACCCACACCCCCACCCACAATTTGCATCTATTTGCACGTTTTGTACCTCACGTGGTCTAATGGAAGCAGCAGAGGTTAACAGGACTCCAGGATTTCACAGTTTATAGGAACCATATGGCGCAGGATGACTGCAGCACATAGCACGGGACCCAGGGGACACGCCAACGCTTGAAAGATGGCCCGGAAATTGAATCTGATCTCCCCCTCTCTTGCCTCGCGCCTGCGCCCGGTCTTACCGTCCTTTTCTCTTTCTCTAGATCTTTCTCACTGCCCTCATGTATTGGCTTGCCTTTGTGTTCGTTCTGTTTCTTCACACAGGGGAAAAAAGCGGGGCAGTTTATGCATAAACTGTAGGTAGAAAGAGAAACTGAGAGCTTTGCCATTAATGCAGTCCACTAGCCAGAGCCTCCCAGTCTGTGTTAAAGGGCCTGTATCTTCCCTTGAGGTCCGTGGGTGTGTTTTTGTGTGGGTTCAGTGTACTAAAACAGTCCTAGCTCATTTTACATCTTCTAGCCTCTTCTAATCTCTGTTTTTTGGTACTGTGCCTTTGAGACTGACCTATATGAATGGTCTCTGTTCTGACCAGCTGCCTTATATCATGCCTAATTCCAGGCTAAAACACTCCCTATAACATTGTGAATGAGTGGAGCTAAACTACTGCATGACCTCAGAAAAACAGCACATTTTAAAACTAGCTGTTTTTCCAGCTAGTTTCCATGTACAGACTAGGGATTTAGTTCTTACATTCTGAATCCATTTCCAGTTTTCCATGATACAGGCCCTTTAAAGTAGTACCGGCCCCTGTGGATTTCTTGGAGAATTAAACCGAGGCCTCCATCTCAATACCTTTCCACTGCGTCCCACAGCACCGGAGGCCTTTGAGGATGCATCCCATGTGTTCTCCAGTGCCCAGTCCGTTCTCCTTTCATGCTGAGCTGAAACACATGGCCCTGCTAGCGTGCCTGGCTTGATTAATTGACAGGCGCTAATGAGCTTAGGGCGCCGCGTCCAGATTCACCTGATTGCGCAAGTGTGCGCACGATGGCGAGTGCACGAACCGCTCGCGCAGAAATGGGTCAGTGTGTCAGGGAGCAGGAGGACACTCACCCCTGCAGAACTGTTGAGGGGTGGTGTTTTATTTTATGCACCACAGACACACACACACACATGTGCGCACAGCCACACGCAAAGCTGAGCTCGCACAGCTGGAGTCAACTCTAATTGTCTTGCAGGGACAGCTGTTATTCCTAACATAGAATAAATTCTGTTGGGTCTCACAAAGGGTCTCGCATAGCTCTGCCGTGGTTGGTTTGCATGTCACGCCGTCGGGCTTTTTGGTCTTTCCAGACGTTTTTTATCATTATTCCTTTAGCGCCTGACTGGGTGTTTTATAGGCAGCCATTTTGTGTGTGTGCTGAGAGGGGCGAGTGGAATGGGAGCTGTTTTAATGAATGAGTCAGAAACAGGAAGTGAGTCAGTGATGTGGGCCGCGGCGGCTGCAGTCTGCGGTGGGCGGGAGGCCTGCTCTTCCTGTATCCCGGCGCACTGCAGCGCCATGTGACCTTTCCAGAGGAACATTCCTTTCCCTCTTTTCCAGCCAGTGCCGTCGTTCACACCGGCTCCCGATTCTGCATTAGTCATTCCGGGCTAGACTCCGGTGTAAATGACTTTGGTGGTCAGAGGGAGATGTTTTCGCAGCTTGACGAATGCCGAGGTATGACTCGGCTCTGCCGCAAAGTCAAGTTTCAAGTAGTCTTATTGTAGTCCAAATATTTGGCCCAGCAGTTTGGGTAAGAATAGACCGGCACATCCTGGTGAAAAAGTGATTCATTTCCTCTAATTTAGGTGTGTAGACTGTATGAAAACATTGCTGTGCTCTGTTTGGGTCCAAAGCTCTTCCTTATCTATTACTTACCTGGAGTGACCTACTGTTCTCTCACTGGTTTTGGGTTAGAGGGTTGTTTAAGGCTGGGTCTTCACTCGGGGATCCCTGATCAGTGTCTTTTTTGGGTACCTTTATAATTACAAACAGTGACGTAGCTTAAAGCAGCATGTGAGCATGAGTCTCTTTATTGACTGCAATGGATTAGTCGCACACTAATCAAGAAGTGCTGATATAACATGCTTATAGACTGTAATTTAGTCTAGACTTTAGTCTAGATCAAGCGTACCTATGGGATCATTGATGCTAATACGTGATCATTTTTCACACTTCAGTATTGAATGGCAGAAGTTTTCAGTACTCAGTAGCACTGAAGGAACTGTTCCAATAAGTCCCTCCACCCTAACTTTCTATTGCAGTGTCCATCAAACCTTCGGCTTAGGCTGCCTGGTAGTGTCTCTAGCACCCATACTAACAGTTTAGCAGAATGACCATCAACCAATCAGAGAACAACATATCTTCATAGCAAATGTAACTTAATGTTATTTTCCTTTTTAAATGATATTTAAATGAGTATTTCCAACAAATTTAAAGTAAATATGTACATTTGTGACTTACTTCCCTCTTTTATTAGCATAATGTCATCCATCTGGCCTTTAGCCCACTGCAAACACTGTAAGTGTGGAAAGATGTTCCTTCTTTTGTCTCTTAATTTGTTTCATATTCTGCTAAGCTTGCTGTTCCTTGGCAGGGATGTCTCTTTTTAGTCATTCATTACCGAAATCGGATCTGGATCTGTGTCTGTGTCTGCGTGTGGTGAGCTGAGTCACATAAAGGAAACAGGTGAACTCTTTATAAAGAAAGAAAGACAGGCAGGTGTTTAATAAGAAGTAGGAAATGGTGGAGTAGATTAGGAGCACTAGAGTGGCAGACACTGCAGTAAATACAGTAAAATCTGATAGAGCACAGCGACTTTGCAAGGCAATGAAAGTCCACCCATTAAGCTTTAGATAAGGTATTGATTCTCGCTTGAATAAACGTAGTGTGGTGTTCCCCGAAGAACACTGGAATGGTTCTTGAACTCTCTCAAAGGCATCATATGAGAAGAAGCAGCCAGAATAACCTTTCTGCGGTTTATGGGATTTATACAGTCCATTTTTCACACTTCAGTGCAGTTTTGCCCAGTGAAATAATCATCCAGCACTCTGCCATGGTACACTGGTAGATTGGACAGATATGAGAGCTGATGGGCTGGCTCAGGCTTGCAGGCCTGCTGGTGTGGAACTGAATGGAAGATCTGTGGTTCAAGCTGATTAGACTGGAGGGAGCTATAGATGCATGTTAACTCGTGCAGCGCTGCTAACTGATCCTGTACTCTGAGACCGAGACGCCAGCATGATTGCCACCACCAAGGTAGCTACAAAGAGCTGTTGGATGTGATTTGCCTGTTTCAGCACGCAAGAGCAGGGAGAGGGCTGGGAGAAAGGAGTGTTGCTTGGGTACGGTGCCTTCAGTCGGTGATGCAGTCCATTGTGGGTACACATTGTTCTAGAAAGTGATGTCATTGAAGTCGTTCTGTGTTATTCTGTATGTATTTCATAGTTGAAGGCACAAAAGGACACTTGGTAACTTAGTCTGCAGATTCCAATTCTTATGCTAATACATAAGCATCATTAGAATGTAAAAATTGGGGTTAAATTTACCTGGAATGAAAACCTTGGATTCTGCTATGCTTAATTGTACCTAGGTGTGAGTATATCAGTATATGGAGGGGCATGGGACCCTGCAAAGGGCTGGCACCCTGTCCAGAAGGTATACCTTGCCTTGTGCTTGATGATACTGGGTTGGATCCAGATCCAGGAAGATGGATAAAAAGATAGGTTCAATAAATACGTCCTTAAACATTGGTGTGAAACATTAATTAAATCTAGAAAGCTCTCCAATGCCAACTGCCAATACTAATAGGATTCCCACATCGTTCCTATTCTGAATGTCAAATTACGTGTTAATTCCTTACCTATTTTTCATCACCCTTACAGCCTCCAGTTGCTCCGCCCAGTCTCCCGATGGCTCCGCCCAGCCCGAGCACCAATAGCAGCACCAATAACAGCAGCAACAGCAGTACGACCGGATGGGAGCAGCTCAGCAAAACCAACCTCTACATCCGTGGGTTGCCCCCCTCCACCACCGACCACGACCTCGTCAAACTCTGCCAGCCGTAAGTGTACACAAGCACCTGTCACAGAGCAGTGGGGTGCAGATAAGCGCTTATTAGTCGCTGATCAATACATTTCCATTTTCTGTGTGGGTCATTTTGCAAGGGTAGCTCTGATTGACACAAAGGAATGCGCGAGTACAACAAAGAGATGTGGCCAGCTGGAAACAGCTTGAATCTGTAAAACTGCTGGAATTAAGCTATGTGTGTTATAATCCCTCCTAAACCCTTTTTATTCTCACTACCTCCCAACCACTGCTTCCACCCCCCAGCGCTGTTTTTAACCCTGTTAAACCTTGAACATCTCACAATAATAATAAAAAAAAATATTTACATGGGTTCCTAAATTGATCTTGGATACGATACAGAGTTCTAGGACAATATTCAATTGGCACAGAGCCTTTACTTTATTCTGAGGTTCTTTAATCTTAAAAATGAAAGAATTCCGTGCCCATTAAAGAGCTTTCTTAGCATTGCATGTCCAAGCTTGGAACAATTTAGGAACTGTATTTTTAGGACTGCAAGAACCTCAGTAAAGGTGATAGTTCTATACCCATTATAGTGCTTTCCTAGGACAGGACCTCCAGGCCTGTAACCATTTAGTACCTGTATCTTTTAGACTGTGCAATGTTATGTCTGATAGGGTTTACATTTTAAGAACCTTAGTTAAGGTGATGGTCCATTATAGTGTTTTCCTAGTACATCACCTCTAGACCTGGAACCATTTAGGAACTGTATTTTTTAGACTGTGAAATGTTACATCTGATAGGGTTTAGGATTATAGAACCTCGGTAAAGGGGATGGTTCTGTACCCATTATAGCGTTTTCTTAGGACAGCACGCCCAGGCCTGGAACCCTTTAGGAACTGTATTTTTTTAGAGGTCTGATAAAAGATTAAAGAACCTCAGCATAAGGTAAAGGCTCTATAACACTTAAAGAGTTTAAGACTCTTTAGAAGTTTAGACCTTAGGACTGCACATCCAAGCCCAATATTTTGACCTCACTCATTTGTCAAAAAATCTGAGTTGCCCCAACTGCTGGGTGAGGTGGAGCTTTTTGTAAGCGTGCTTTGGCCTTACTTAGGTCTCATAAACTATTGTGTTTTGACTGAAATGGCAAGTTATTTAGGGCAAAGGCCCGTGTGAGGAGTAGTGTGTACTCAGTTTTCACTGTCTCTCTCTCGCTCGCTCTCTTTGCCCTCGGCTACTCTGCACGAGTGGCTCACGTGGACAGCCGCTGAAGCATGTAACCCACGGCAACAGCATCTATTTGTGTTCAGCTGGTTCAAAACAGTGGCCCTGGTGAAAACAGGCCCGTGTGTATATAACCGGCATGATTCAGCAAATGTTCAACAAAAAAAGCAAAGAAAAGGGTCTGCTTGTGGAGATCAGGGCCTGTGTTCACAAATCCTGGTTAAAAGGGAGTGCTGCTGGTGGACAAGGCACAGTGTTTTCTTTAGAGACCCTTTTCACTGTGGGTTAAAAAGCACTACTCTGTGTTGTGTGTGTGTGTGTGTGTGTTTTTTTTTTTTTTGTAAAAGTTTTACTACAGCAGAAACTGTTCTGAGGTCTCCCAACCAAATCACATCAGACCTTCTGAATTGATCAGAAATGGTGTGCCCTTTTTTTCTTTTTTTTCGACCGTTTATTTGAGAACATCGTCCTTGAGCTGTGTCCAGTCCCAGTTCCGCTTTCTTCCTGTTGTGTAATCAGTGCTCGCAAAGCAGATCATTTTATAGCAGCGTCCTGTCCTCCCAAATCCGGAATTTACATGCTGATATTTGAACGGATATTTCAGCAGCACCTTTTTTTTTTCTCCAGCTCCTTTTCTCCAGTTACCTAGTGGCTTCTCAGAGGAGCTCTTTGTCGTGTGCTTGAGTACTTTGTGTCTCTGATGAGATTTGATGTTCTATTACTATGGATCCGCGTTGCCGCGCTCAGCGCAGTGTTTGTTCAGTTTGTACAGTTCACAAATACAGACGGCGGAGCTGTAACCACACCTGAAGTCAGGTCTGGCAGTGCTGGCCACTCTGTTTCCACCACTCGGCGCACGCTGGCAGCTTTATAGAAGGAACTCGCTAAGAAAGGTGGCGGCTGCAATTAGGCCAGATTGATGCTTAGTATTGATATTCAGTATTTCATGTGTTCTCATTGACCTTTTTACCCCATAAATCCTTTTGTGCTGCAACATGTCCTTTCCTGAGTGCATGTGTAGGAGAGAAGGAGAGAGAGAAAGAGAGATAGTATAGTGTGTGTGATTGTGTGTGTGTGTGTGTGTGTGTGTGTGTGTCCGGACGTTCCCGTCGTGAGTTAATTTATCTTCAGCAGCTCTGGGGAGTCCAGCCGTCACCATGGTAATTCCTGAAATTGATTCCAAAGAGGGAGCTCGGGAGGGCGGTAATCCTCTTGCTAGTTTTAAGGGTTTGCTAAGGTCAAACGTGCATTTGAGGTTTAAGCACCGCCCTGTTTAGTTACTTTATTTCTTTAATGATAAATAAATAAAAGTAAGAAATGAAGTCACTTAACACAGTAGTAAAATCTAATAATTACAGTTTACTTTCTTAATGATCAGCTTACAGTGTTTTACTGGTCTCTCTTACTGTAAAGCCCTATTTAAATTGGATTACTTTCTCAGGGGGGCGTACCTCAGTGCTAAATCTCTCGAATCCGGACGACAGTGAAAATGAAAATGGGACGAGTGAGTGTAGTACCCAGTCACGTGGTCACATGATCACATTCACAAGAGTCTCAGAGACACTGGCTTATTTCATTTTGGGGTGAAGTTCATACAACAGTATGCTTTCGCTTTCTTTTTTACACAACTTGAAGAGTTTTTTTTTTGTGCTTCGGAAAAAGGTCTAATATGTACAGGAAGATACAGAGCATAACATCTTTCAGAAACCCTTTTAATCCCCAACACTATGTCTGCCCGAAAAACCATAAAAATGTGTATCCAGGTGGGACTAAAATTCTAAAAATCAGATATTTTTTCGGACATTTTCAAAGCTTCTTTGTTTATCTTTTTTCCAGTAAAATTGTCTGGAATATTTGAAATGCTATTATTAGTTTGTTAGATTTCACGAATTGCTCTTTGGAGCAAATGTAATCAATACCACTCAGGAGCAGTGCTTGCTTGTGGATGTCTTGGGAACGTAGCTCTTTAGCTGTTAACTTGCACAAGGCCTGTTATTGGATTGGGACAGATCCTGGCATCTTTTGGTGGATCAGGTATTAGTTATTTTAAGCCTGAACCAGTTCGATACCCTTGTTTGACTGTTCTAGCAGAGCGCCCTCTGGTGTTCTGTAAGGAGGACTGCTTATAGTGTGCATTGTACCGTGGAGCCTAAAAATTTAATAATTAATAATTTAATAAATAATTTAATCCGTAATTTCTAACATTTGCCCTTTTCTGTTTTTGCCCATGCCACTACATCAACCCAGTTTGGTTGTACTTGTGCAATGACGAAGATATTCTATTCTAAAATATCCTTGTGGGGAGATGCACGCCCACTAAATCATTACTCTTAATGATTTCAAAACGAAACCGCACGCCTTTCTTTGTTTTTAATCCAGAACTGAACAGCGTGTTTGAAACCGAGAGGAGTGGGCTGCTGCACGCACGTAATAGAAAACCACTATACATCCACATCACACATAAAGTAACTCCATTGTATTGTATTATTTGTTGATACACAAAGACTGGATTTATTTGGTATCGGACCAGACTGGATCGGGGCATCCCTAGTTATACATCGACATGCACAAGGTGGAGCGCAGCGAAAATGCTCTGCACCAGATCTTCCTTGATATGCTGCAGGCAGACACATGCCGTTGCAGTGGGAATAGCAGAACGGAATTCTGCTGCACAGCCAGGAAACGGGGCCTCCCCCCAGAGTGATGGGGTCAAGGCCAAGGTCGTGTGGGCCTCCATGGTGGTGGGTCATGTGATCCCTCCTTAAAACCCCATTGGCTCCCTCCCCCACTTCCCCTCGTCTCACTTCACAGGACTTGCCGTGGAATGTTGTTTATGTTTGCAGAGTAGCGACGAGAGACCTCATGTGATTACATTATGCTGCATATCAAATCAGACCTTTTATTCAATTTAACCTCACGGAAATTTGAGCCACTCTACAGTATGGCAGGCCGGAGGGGAAAAGGCTGAGCGCCGTTGATATTTACATGCGATCAATGGATTTCTGTAAACGGATTCGTCCGTTCCCTCACTTCCTAAAAAAAAAAGGCATTTTACCTTCCAGAGAACTGAATCCTTCGAAAGCCAATGATGTTTTAGTGTATTATTCTGAGAGATTCACTAAGACTTATTGTGCCTGCATTTGTTTTAGCACTGTAAAAAACGTTTTCATTAAAATATGAACCCATGTAAATGACTGAATGTGGGGAGGAATTATTTGAAAGACAAATTTAATAGTCAGCTTTTCTGCCACAGTCTTCAACTGGAAATACTTGATATAAACGGCATGTTCCAGCGATGAACAGAGAAGCAAACTTCTCCTCTATGCATCCCAGCTGTAGGCGTTAGCCTCTGGTTTGTTAACAGACACACTCTCTCATGCCTGCTCTCATTCGTCATCACTCACTCACTGCCTGATGGTGGAGGACACACACACACGCACACATGCACCCTCGCATACAGAGGCCTGGGGGCTGTTTTTCCTCTCGGGTCTGTAGTGGGAATGTGAAAGGACTTCCTTTTGAACTCTAAAGGCTCTGTGCAGTAATAACAGACTTCACTCGGACATGCCATGAGCCCAGTCAGAGTCTGCTTTTGACACATTAATTGACCTCTGAAGCACCTGGATTGCAGTCATACCAGGCTCCCTGCATTTCTCCCACAAAGGCTTCTTTGTGTTTGAACCATACACCTTTAAACTGGAGAATAAGTGACTTTTACAGTGTGCCATTGCGGTTTCTGTGTGCTGTGCCTTTCAGCTTAGCTCACGCATTCCTGTTCTTTCATGCCCTGTGACAAATGACACACATAGACAGACCGCCTCTGTCAGCAGAGGATGCATTTATCGTTCTCTCCATCTCTGCAGGTACGGAAAGATTGTATCCACAAAAGCCATCCTGGACAAGACCACGAACAAATGCAAAGGTTTGTGAAGACTTATTTAGGCTTTTAAGTAAAAGAGACCTTTATTTAGCGCCAAGGTATGGATTACATTGGTGCGTTTTCCCATTATAATTTTTTCGCAGTATATTACATCATATTATATAGCCCAATATAGCAGCGTAGCAGGAAAATGGGGAAAAAAACTTTCAGTGGTCATTGTGGAGCAATTCTATTGATCCATTCGTCATGAAAGTGATGAAATACAATGTAAAGAACAACTGCCAAATTCACATTATGTCAAAAAATGGCAAAAATGAAAATACAAGTTACGTAGTGCAGCCTTTTTACAGCATCAGTATATTGCAAAGGCTGATATTGCAATTTGCAAACGATATATCGTGCAAGCCTAACATGTTGAATGAAGATGTTAGGAGATAAAGGAAGAAATAACTAAATACAGTATCATCACTTAGGCAAATGGTCGACTGCCATGTGCAGTCTGATTAATTGCCTTGCCATGATGAAAGCTTTAGAGTAGGTACAGTGTTTCATAGCACCCCTGTGATTTATTATGATACCGTCCCCGAATAATAACGGAAAGTGTCCCGTTTTTCAGGCTATGGCTTTGTGGATTTCGACAGTCCAGTGTCTGCGCAGAAAGCTGTGGCAGCGCTAAAGAACAATGGAGTTCAGGCTCAGATGGCCAAGGTGAGACCACAACCTATGGCATCACTTCCTTCTTTTAAGGTGACTTACATTTACTACATGAATGTCTTTTCATAATTTTCACACATCAGCTTAACGCAGCTCTGTGAATGTGTACGTGTGTGTGTATGTCCTTTCTTTCACCCGTTTATCTCTTTTCATCTCACTCTCTCGATCTCACTCGCTGTCACATGCAACACGAGCGCGGTGAATGCGCGTGTAAAAGTGCAAAAGCCTTCCTTTTACTGCAGTGACCTCCTCCCAGCTCCCTGCAAACGCTTCTGCATTCACCCTCAATTATTCATCAGCTCTCCTTTTCCAGCTCTTCCTCTCTATTATAGCACACCGCTCTGCTGCTCTCCCTTTTCCATGCTAATGGTTGAATGTGCATGCATGCGTGCGTGTATGTGTTGACTGCAGTGCATCTGACACATACATGGTGGTGGCCTTTTTTATTTTTTTTGCTCAGCCCCCTTCGTTTCTGCGGATGCCTCTAAAGCAGCCAAATGAGGAGCCTTCTGCAGTCAGCCAAAGGCCATATGTTAATCCCTGCTCATCGCCATGGCTACGACCTCTTGTTAACTAGAGGGTTATTGAGGATCATAAATCCAGGGTGCCCTTATAAACCAAATTGCTTCATGGAGAAAGAATGTTAGATTTGCCTCAGGCGCACTGCAGCTCAAATTAAGCCTGGCGCTCTGCTCTAGGAACGCAGAAGCTGCCATTTTTTCCCCTCAGTGAAACAGATATGGATTAGTGGGGGATGGGGTGGGGAGGAGAAGCGGCATGTTGGCCGAAGCTTTTTTTGGCGCTCTTTGGTGTCACGGATGCTGCAGAAGGCCCGCCAACGCAGTGTAAAGACTTCACTGGACATACATACAGTGTACATACTGTAAATGTCTGTGTAAATGTATGCATGTCTTAATGTTTTACAGCAACAGGAGCAGGACCCAACCAACCTGTATCTGTCCAACCTGCCGGTGTCGATGGACGAGCAGGAGCTGGAGAACCTCCTCAAGCCCTTCGGACAGGTCATCTCCACCCGCATCCTCAGAGACGCACATGGTGTCAGTCGGGGCGTGGGCTTTGCCAGGTCAGTGATAAAGCATCAGCTGGGCTATTGTAATATGTATGCTTTTATGCAGACATGCGGGATTATGAATCAGGTCAATAATAATAATTTGCCTTGGAAATGTTGTTTTTATGTATGTATTTATAATTTGTTGTTCTCCTCACACTGTATGTGAATCTGTTTTTTCTCCTCTCAGGATGGAGTCTACAGAGAAGTGCGATGCTGTGATCTCTCACTTTAATGGAAAGTTCATTAAGTCCACGTCAGGAATGCTGGGTAATGAAATGTGTTCTGCCATTGTGCTCATTCTCATATTAGCCAGTGTTAAAAACAGACGACTCAACCTCTGTGTGTGTGTCTGTGTGTATTTGTGTAGGTGCATCAGAACCCCTGCTCTGTAAGTTTGCTGACGGTGGCCAGAAAAAGCGACTGAGTCAGACTAAATACGTCCCCAATGGACGAACCTGGACGCGGGACGCCGAGGTGAGACTAGTAAGTCCATCTTCTGTGCTTCACTGTGGGGAGGGACAGGTCTGTGTGTGATTGTGTACATGTGTGTGATTTTATAGTTACAGACTCTTATGATCAGGTTTAGAAGCATGAAATATAAGTCTATGATTAAAATGTGTGTTTGTTTGTTTTTTTTCCCTTTAGAGTGGAATCACACTGACATATGACCCTAATGCGACCGCCCTCCAGAATGGGTAAGTGTTGTCAAATTGTCACTGAGGCCACATTTCCCTAAATTTTGCACAAGAATGACCCGGATACTAGCATAGTTTTCATTTTAGACCACATATGAGCGAATGTTGAAGCTGTGGCTCATATTCCATCCAGTTTACATTACAACAAATCAATCTTGCTGGTAGTAAACAGTTTGGGGAAGGATTACTCAGTACAGATGGTAGTTATGTACTATCCTCCTGTGGTGATAAAGCAATTAGTAGTATTCATTATGTTTGAATTGCTGTTTGTATAACTGAACCTGACTAAGTGTAACATATTGGTTTTTAATTCTTCCAGGTACTACGCCCCTCCCTACAGCATGGGTAATAGGATAATGGCCCAGACAGCTGTGACTCCCTACATCTCGCCTGTCTCCACCTACCCGGTATGACCTCTTTCTGTCTCCCTCTCTAGCCATTGTGTTACGGCAGGTGATCATTTGCTGCAGGAGCATAATGTGGAGAATACAGCAGCTGTGTCACTGTAGTTAGAGTCTTTTGTGCCTGCCTTGCTGAGTATTTAGGTTTTTTTTTTCAGATAACACCTGCTCCCATCTGTGGTTTTCACTCCTGTGTATGTGTGTGTCTGCACTTACAGGTTCAGAATCCCTCCTGGATGACACATCAGCCTTACATTATGCAGCACCCGGTACGAGGAAAATAACTTGATTTACCCTTGCAATCTTTTCCTTTCTTGTTTGCTTGCTCTCTCGCTCACTTCTTTCTTCTGAAATCATCAGAAAGGTTGCACAACACAGACCACTTCCACATCATGCATCTAAGGTTATATGTGTGTGTGTGTGTGTGTGTGTGTGTGTGTGTGTGTGTGTCAAGAGTGTGAATTAAACATGTTCAGCAACAATTCATGTGAAAGGAAGAGGGAAATGCAGTCTGTTCTCTTTCAACAGATTTTGCTTCCGTCAAAGCTTCACTGCCATTCTGACCCTTTACCTTCTTTCCATCTGGCTTCTCTTTGCTGGCCTTAGCAATGTAGATCTGACTTTCCGTGCACTCTTGCTCCCCCCTCTCTCATCTTCAGGGAGCTGTATTGTCGCCCCCTATGGAGCACCCCATGCCACTACAGCCGTCCTCCATGTTGGCTCCTCTGACCCAGCAGATGGGCCATCTTTCTCTCGGAGGCACTGCAACGGTAAGACACACAAACAACACCACAAGCCACCAACATTCAGTATATTCAGTTTGGTCTTCTTTGCTCATACATACAGTCTGTCTCTGTGTGTGTTTTACAGTTTATTCCTGCTAACACAGCTATGCAAGGAGCGTATATTCCTCAGTATGCCCATATCCAACCCACCGCAATTGCCACTGAGGTTAGTCACCCTGTTAAATGGTACAGTCAGACTGTTTAGACTGTGTGCTTGTTTTTTTAAACAGCCAAGATTTTGCGTATCTTCTTATAAGCCATTTGTAAATGCATGATTAGGAAGCATTTATTCAGCAATGTAATACCTAATTTATCAGTATGTGATTTCTGTATGATTTCTCTTCATAGGATCCCAGCGTGCAGCCCCAGGATGTGACCTCCAGCGATTCCTCCCCTTACCAGTTCCAAACTAGCAAGCAATAAGAGGGTAATTATCGAAAGTGAAGCTACGCAGTCTCGAAAGTATTAAAATCTGCCCATTTCAAAGCTTAAACATACTACATAAGAATCAGTCTGGCTGATCTCCCCCTTCCTTGTTTAAATCCTTCTTTTTAAAGGTGAGCAGTCGGAGGCGAATTCAGAGGAGGGCTGCTATGACTACGGGCTTAACTTCTTTGGACAGGAAGTGACATCACAGAGGAAACAACACTTTTGCACAGGTTACAAGAAACAAAAAACAAAAAAACAAGTCCATGGTGTAATCAACCCAACACAAACCACCTCAGAGGCCCTCGACAGGTGCAACATGACTTCAACAACCAAAACAATGCAAATCATCCGAGACAACAGACACAGGAGTGAAGCAGAGTTTTATTTTGCTAACAAAAGGAAAAGAGACGAAGACAAAATGCTTATTTTTTACCAAGGACTTGAGGCACAGACAAGGTCTGTGAACACAGAACACAAACGCAGTGTGCTAGTACCTTTAGATGCATGAGAGGACTTTTTAGTATGGTTTTTAGTGTGTTTTTACTGACCGTTTCTCAGACACACACACACACTCACACATACACACACAAAAACAAAACAAAACAAAAAAAAAAAACAATTTGCTGTGGTAGTAGCAATGGAGAAATTTCTTTTTGCTTTTGTCTTCCGCACTTTGCCTTTTTTGGTCCGTAGTAAAAGAAATTTGCCTTGTAAATAATGTAGAGCGGGGCTTAGAATGATGTGATGAAATGCTTGCCGGCTATCGGTCTTCCCTCCTGTCTGTCAAAGCAGATGTTTCACACGCCAGTAAAATGCTTTCCTTTGGAGTCCCCCCTCCCCCCCACCTCAATCGGAGCAGCTTTATGGCGTGTCAGGGATTGTGTAAAGCGTGTGTGCGGAGTGGTCCGGTTCTGCTCTCCTCTGAACGCGCCCATTCAAAGTCTTCTTGCCTTTTCAATCAAACTTGATGTGGTAGATGTAGGTGAAGCTGTTGTTTTGGGGGAGGGGAGGGGGTTGGTGATGTCCTGGTGGGAGGTTGGGTGGGAGAGGGGCATGAATATTTGGGTCAGGAGGGGATGGGTTTTTGGGTTGGGTTGGCTTGGAATGATGGGTGGGGTGGAATATAGGTATTTGGGGGCGGGTGGATGGGTGGGAAGGGCTTGACTTTAGGGAGACAGATGCCGTTATTGATAGTTTTCAGAGAGCAGATTATGATGTTTTTTCTATGGCAATTTTTTTTCCTCCTTTTTTGTTTTACACAGTATGTAGAGATTTCTCGTACCGAGAGGCAGAAGTGCAATTTTTCTTTAGATAGAAAGTGAGAGCTGTACAAAACGAGAAAAAATGCAAACGTTTTTATAAGCAAATCAATCATTTTAAGAAATAAATCCCAGGGTTTTTTCTGCAATTTCATTAAGCAGTAACCCCTCCAATTCATTGCAATATTAAGGGCTGCAGCTGTCAATCAGAAACTAATATAAGGAGCTACATGTGGCTTCAGATCAAATTTTTATTCTCTTTAAAATGGAGCATGTGAATACAGTAATAGGTCAGTTTTGGAGGGTATACCAAGAAATGTTTGTGAACAAGGGGGCAAACACACTTTTTGAACCATCGGAAAAAATAAGCTCTTCTGTGCTAAATTAAAAACTCCTGCAGAAAAACAATGAATTAAGATGAGGCAATAAAAATGTTTATCAAGGCAATTAAGATTCCACCAAAGACCATCAAGTTATTATCCTTATTGGTGTGGGCTATTGCTGAGATGCAGGTGTACACTAGATATATGTACGTTTGGAAATTGTGCCTTTTTTGCCAACCCTGGCACTCCGTTTTAATCAAGTTTTTATTCAATTGTGTAATCGGACGTGGCGTGTCTGAGAATATGGAAAATGTACGGAAAGATTGGACCGATAAAATAATCAAAGGCTCGTAATGCAGATCCAAAGGAGGCTTTGATCTTTAACGCAAATAGTTAAAACAAATTTATGTGTGTCTGTTGTGTGGCTGTTTTTCTTTTGATGTCCAGGTCAGCTTGGCCGTCGATCTACCTCAGAGTTGTATCTGTCGTCTGATTGGTCGGGTTTGCAGGTCTATCCTGTCCAATCAGGAGTAAAAAAGCCAGCTCTGGAGCTGGAATCATACAGGACTTCACCTTTAACTCGTCTGTTTGTCCACTACTTCAAAGGAAACATTTGTGTTTTTAATCCATGTGTCTTTTGTTCATTATTTTTGTATGATGATGTTCTGAATTCTGTCATCTGGAGGATCATTAAAAACCATTGTTGCCCTCTTTGTTCGGGAAAAGCTGCAGTAGTGAGAGAAAAGCCTACGCTGCTGCTGCTGCTGTTACACAAAGTGAAAATTAAGCAAAGGAGAATTATGAACTGTTTTGTACTTAATATCCGGACAGGCTACATGCTCTGCTTTTTAAGTCCACGCAGGATTATTGCAGCCTCTTCCGGTTCACAGAGGCTTGATTCGAGTAACCAAAGTATCGTGTTGGTGTGATGTCCAGCGTACATCAAAGGGGGACACATTTCAGTTTCACGGGACAAGAACACAACCCCTCATGTCAACAGTCAGAGAGTAAATAGAGAAGTGAAGAAAATCAATACACAGGTTTCACAGAAATGGTGACTTTTTTTTTTATTTCTTTCTTGGACACACACCACAGTTTTGACAGTGGTAACTTGTATGTCTAACAACAGAAAAACCTGCTCCTGTGTTTTGTTTCTATTTTTCTTCAACCTGTCAGAATGATTTTTTTTATTTAAATGCTTTTTATGTTTTATTTCTATGATTTCCTCTGTGAAAAAAAAACTTTTGAATTAAAGACACAACTCAAACCTGCTCCTGACCTCCAATTTTACCATGTGTGGCATTATGTTAGTGGAAGTCACTGAGGTTTTTTTTTCAGTAATTTCCAGTAAAGACAGCCCTCAGGTATAAATTAATTATGGGAGATTTTTTGAGGAGATTCGGTTCCGAATAATTCAAGGGTAAAAGAGGTTTTTGGGGAAAAAAATGGCACTCTTTACAACCATGCACCAAACATGTTTCTATCTATCTTGCTAGTCAGGGTCACTGTGAGTCCAGAGCCTACCCAGAATCATTGATCACAAGAAATACCCAGGAATACCCAGGAATGCCAGTCCATTGCAGGGTGCAGGGTACCATACACATTTACCACTTACACCTAAAGGCAATCCAGCTTAGACAATGCACCTACCACATGTGGTTTTGGCAAGCAGGAGAAAACTGGAGTACCTGGAGGAAACCCACACAGACAGTGACACTAGAAGGGATTGAACCCAAAACCCCAGGCCCCTGGAGCTCTGTGATACATCCACTACCTGCGCTGCACTGTGCTGTCCAAAAATGCCCCCCTTGAATTAAAAACACTTGCTTCATATTTAAAAACATCCTCAGATGTGCCTGTCCATCCTTCCGCTGTGGTATAACGACTCAGCACTGAAAGGATGTGGAGCTGATCAAGAAGCCCTTACTGAGGAAAGAGACAGAAATAACACCAACAAATCAAGCCGCTGAAGCTGGCTGACGTTCTCAGAACACTGGATTGACCACCATAGAGTCTAAACCTCAATCTCTTGTTTTTGCAATGGTAACAAAAAAGCTGTGGGGGAAAAAAAAATGTGTGTGTGTGTGTGTGTGTGTGTCTGAGCGTGTAACTTGGGAATGTGCCGCCTGGCACTACGGAAATTCCAAAACTCATCAGTGTATACGGATACAATTTGTGAGTGGGTGGGTGGGTAGGTGGGTTCAAATGATCCGTCACAGCTGCTGTTACACTCTTGCCCCTACTCGCCATCCTGTTGGTGTCTATTCACAGCTATAGCTGCACATTCCTCATCTTAGCGTTTCCTCATAATCAATGTCATCATCAGACTGACTTTTAAAAAGCAGAAATGCTACATCATCCTTGTAGTAGTTCACTGCCACACAGAGCAGACGATCACCAGTAGGTGGTGCTCTACTGTCTCTTTTGCTAACTATGACCCACCAACTCTTTTAATTTATAGCCACTCAAATGCGACGACAGTTATGGAGCCCCAGAAGTCCAGCCGTAAGCGTGTAATTGAGATCCGCTTTGCAGTGTTTGTTTTTAGGGAGTGCACATGGTGCAGGAGAGTCTCTTTAATGAGTGAATTCTCGCCTCTTCGGCCTGCTGATGCCGCCTTTGTAATAGCAGCCTGCTGGGGCTTATCTACAAAGCCGAGAGCTTATGTGGAGCTGATGCCAGAGACTCGCAGGCACCGTGTGCATGTGTGTGTGCTGGAGGGGTATCCCCAAGAGTTACTAATTTACAGTTCAAAAATGTGGGCCTGTATCCAAGTGTATGTCCCAATCACTCACCTGTCATAGACACAATGGCACAAAGGTATTATACTTTTATGTCTAGGTATTATTACTTGATACCTTTAATGTAAGTGTCTACAGACTATTGAAAAAAGGTCTAAAAGAACTTAAAAAGTCATTCTCTCATTTAACTATAGGTATTTGTGTGTGCTGTGGGGGAGAGGGCGGGGCACAAATAATGTGGGATAAACAACAGACATTTCTGAAGATTCAGCTTGAACACCTATGTTTTTGTACCATAAAAGAAGCATCTTAAATCTTTCTGGATCATTGCGTTGTATGTGTAAGTTGCAGAACGCAAGCCTATGTTATTCTAATCTACTTACTGGTGCCTGAAATTTAGTACAATGTTAAAGCTGGTAAATAATTCATAGTGAAATCTAGCCAGGCTAAAATGGGGCCTACACATAGTGGGATTAGTGTCCCAGCAATACTCACCAATTAAAACAATGGTAGTCCATTTACCTTTTAATCATTCAAAATGGTTTAAGATATTTAATGCACAGATTCATCAGAAACATACTTTAGATGCCATGCGGCTGGTGTAGTGTAGCCTTTCTCGTTGCAGACTAAGGAATGTTGTTTTGTGGTACAGATAGTTTTAGGCAGAAAATTTCTTTCGGTTTAAACATCATAGTATGCATATAATTTAATTTCAATTGATCAGAGTTTTAATTGGCTGATACAAATTGACTGATACAACTAATACTCTACTTTCAGCAGAAGTGTTATCTCCAAACTTTGCACAAAATGCCACTTTAAATGACGACTGCAGTTTCAGAGTTATTCAACCCCTTAATGACAGGCGTCTTTAATACTTATGCTAAGTACTAATGACGAAATGAAAAATAATGCTTATTTTTGCTGTTATGACCTTCTGCAAAGACACCAGTATGGACAATGGCCTCCACTGCCTTCTCTTTCTATGGGGTTCAAGTCAATCGACTTTGATCACCACTCCAGAATCTTCTAGGACTTCTTCTGAAACCAAGCCTTTTGGTATTTGAGATATGCTTGGCATAACTGTCCTGTTGGAAGGTCCTCGAAGGTCCTATGGTTTCTCTTAGGATTTCCTGACACTTTATTAAATACATCTTCCACACACTGCGGGCTTCCAGTGCTAGACAAAGCAAAGCAGCCCTACAGCATCACCATGCCGCTGCCATGCTGCACTGTAGGCAGGGTGTTCTTGTCAGCTTATGCTTCAATCTTCCTCCTCCAGACATACCACTGCTAATCCATGGGCTGGAAAAGTTCAAATTTTTTTATCGCTCCAGTAAACAGAATCTCAAAACCTCTGTTGCTTATTTATATGATTTTGAGCAGATTTGAGCCAATGTATCTTGTGCTTTTTGGTTAGTGGAGGTGTACGGGCATGGAGACCTTTGGATGCCCCTTATTGTGCAAACAGAAACTTCGAAGCCTGGTGCCACCAAATCCGGTCTTTTGCAGCTGGTGATAGCTTTCTGCCATGTCCAGGTAGCATAACCAGAGTTCCTTTGCGTTTCAGTCATATAAGAATGTTATGACCACCCTGGTTTGGAATAAACTCGGCCCGTTATATTAGCTTCATTTCCCATTTTGTAAATACCTCATGTTTTAAACACTTGAGTGTCACTGCTGGACTGTCCAGCCAATATTCTGTGTCCTGTGGGCAGCATCCTGTGACCACAGTGGAAGAACTAGAGGATGACCAACACAAACTGTGCAGCAACAGATGAGCTTCTGTCTCTGACTTTACATCGACAAGGTGGAACAACTAGGTAGGAGCGCCTAACACAGTGGACAGTGAGTGGACTGCAACAGCGCAACACACCTTAACACGCCACCACCACATAAGTGTCAATGCAGTGCTGAGAATGACCCACCACCCAAATAATACCTGCTCTGTGGTGGTCCTGTGGGGTCGTGAACAGTGAAGAACAGGGTAAAAGGAGGCTAACAAAGTATGAAGAGAAAGAGATGGACTGCAATCTGTGATTATAGAACTATTTAATGGGCTGAGTTTACTCCAATCCATCCAAGTCATAAAATTCTGATACGACCTTGTATACATGTGTCAGTGTTTGTGTTAGGTTGTGCTATGCAACCCCCCTTAGTAGCTCATGCTATTAATTACTTAGATATGGACAACTACACTCAGTAAAAGAAGAGTTGTTTTTTTTTTTGGAGGGGGGGGGGGTGTAATCAACTACACTGGTTTGGGTTTATCCAGCTGTATAGCTAACACACATACAGATGGAGGGGCCGGCTAACACACACACACACACACATTGATTTGTCTCTCTACAAAGCTTTCATTCTAAAATGCATTGATTAGAAATCTACATTTTACAACTCTGGAGTTACATTATACCCCCTCCCTTCTCTAAACCTCCACAGCTGAAGGGCCACATAGTATATTTCCCCGTGGGAGTGTGAAGGTTAGGTTATGAGGGATATATTTCTCTCTCTCTCTCTCTCTCTCTCTCTCTTTCTCGCTCTCTCTCTCTGTGGCATCTGAAAATCTTTCCTTTCAACTGAAATACCATTTAAGCCCACACATCACAAGACCACAGGAGTTAGTCATTCAAAGTTCATCCTCAGTGACGAACTAGCACTAGCAATTTAAGATATGGCTGATAGTTAAGATGAAACACTAAAGTCATTTAACAGCATGTTCAGTCTTGAACACACGGCTTTGTAAGTTTAGTTTCTTTCAACAGCTTGAAAACGTTTCTCAGCTTATAAGTGGTTAGGCTAACCACCTACATGCTTCTTCAAATGGGGCAGGTGATTTTATATGCGTGAGTGTGTGTGGTTAGGTGAGTGGGTGTCGTGTCACCCAATCACAGCATCGTCACTCACTTCGCTCTCTGTTTAAAGTTTCCACTATTCCTCTCTCCTTCGCTCCTTCTTCTGCCTTATGTCTCTCAGCTTCTTCCTCTCTCTCCTCATTTCACTTCTCACCCATTATCCTGGCTGCGGCCGGCATTTGTCAGTCGTTTCCGGTAAAGGAATCAGTTCAGGCCTTTAACAGAGAGCAGACACCACACAACTGAAACCAACGCAACCTAGACAGAAGGGACTAGACATTGGACTAAAAAAGCACCTGACAGCTATGTTCCACCAGAATCAGTTCCGCTCTGTGACAGACAGCTTAAACCACTAACCTACATGCAGATACCCCGAGCATACACACACACACACATGCTTACAAACACACTGGAAGGCAGACACACTTGGCTTTTCAATACAGCCACCTCTTCCTCTCTCTCTCTCTCTCTGCCTCTGTCTCTTTCTTTAATGAAAGGAGTGCTTGACCGTGTATGTGTGTGTGTGTGTGTGGAGCTCAACAGTTGCTGCCATCATTCAGCCTGTGTATGTGTGTGTACATATGAGAGTGTGTGTGCTCAGGCCTGTGAGTAGGGGGGCAGAAGGCAGGCGTCATGCTCCATAAAGCCGCTCTGATACTTCAAGTTTACTGTTACTCCGACAAAAACTGTCTGCTGGACGGACACATGCACACTTGCTGGTTCTCTCCCGCCGGTGTCGGTTTCTGAGATTTCGATGCATGATCAGAAATCCTGACGGCAGCGCGGACACTATGATAACCGAAGAGGCTCCTGGAGGTATGTGAACAAACAGATTACAATACGCAAGCATGAAACATCATGGCATTTCTCGCTTTGTGTGTATGTATGACGAGAGAAAACTAGTGATTTGAGGTCTGATTGTTGTGCTAACGGTCCACGGTGTGACCCAGACACTTCGATTCTGAACTGCTAATAGCTGCTGACAATCTGGAGCACCTCTTTCAAGCCACGTGTGTCACAGTGGCAAAACTGGCCAATTTGTATTGAGTTATAGGAACGCTCCTGTGTGTTTCAAACACTGACTGACACAGTCTCGAACTGCGGCATCTGTGGGATATAGCTGATTACCATGAACAGCAAACTGTTCACTTACTGTTCACTTCTATTAGAAAATAGAAAATATGGACAGTAATTGAAAATGTGACACGAAGAAGTAAAGGGAAGCACAGCAACGTTTTAGTACATGCTCACTGACTGTATGCTATAGGAGTGATAGACATTGAATACTTTGAAGCTGAACACTTTAAATTCCTTTAATTATTTTATTCCTTTAAATATTTAATATACATTAATACAGTCTTGTGTGTAAGTAAGTAGAATACGAGCTGCAACATTTTAAGCAAGATTGCTGTATTATTTAGGGTTGTCCTAAATGTTTTTTTTTTTAAAGGGAAGGCACCATGGGCTCTCGTATAACTTTTAACCAAAGTATCTAACCTTAATTAGCTTGTTAAGACTAAGCCTTGTTCTAAGTCATTAAGCAGCCACAGGTTTGTTTAAGCAGCTGACTAGCACCCTTAAATAATAAAACCTAAAATAATTGATGCCCACAAAGCAGGAAGAGACTATTAAAAAAGATAGCAAAGCATGTTCAGGTAGCTGTGTCCTCAGTCCATAATGTAATTCCGAAATGTACGTTAACAGGAATTGTGGAGGTCAAACTGAGGTATGGAAGATCTCAAAGAAAATGCTCATAGGGTGGCCAAAATTGCTAATTTAAACCTATAATTGTCTACAATCATTAGCAACCTCAGAAGTAGTGGTGCACTGTTCTACAAATATAAATACGAAATCTGTAGACAGACCATTAAACTGCAGTCCACAAAAGATGGCCCAAGAACCTCACAGACCCAAAAGCCTTTGCCAATAAGGAATGGGTTAAAATCTCCCAAACAAAACCTGAAACATACAGGAAAGTTAAGGATAAGATTAAGAGAGGACCTTATGTCATCTACATGTAAATCAGCTTTATTGCTGTTCCTCTGTTCCTATTTATTAACGCAATAACTGACGACATTTTACCAGTACACAATACATATCATCCCGGTTAACCTGTGCTGAAGTGGGAACCAGAAAGTTTTGAGGTTCTATGTTGGCCCCACATATGGATGCCAGCCAGGGTCAGTAATGGGACCAGAAGAGATTAAACATGGGCCCCATCTCGATTGTATCCTGCATACAGGGCCTAGACGAGACCCATGTGAGATTAAGGGGAGCTGCAATGATGGAGCCTATTTGGGAAGCCCAACTGGGTCCCAGTAAAAACGCATGTACAAACCCACTCAGAGCCCATACCCACCTGGAACCCACCAAGCCCACGTTTCACCTCATGATGCTTATTAAGTTTCTAGTAAACAGCAGCAACATTAGCAATGCTTTTAAAGCACTGTTTACAAACAGCACTGTTTCAGCTCTCTATGCTGGAGTTCAGTGTGTCATAACTACTGGCGATATCCACTGCAGGCTCAGAAGGATGTAATGTGATTGATGTAATGCTCACGATAGTGAAAGAGCATCATCATATCACTCACTTCTACGCCCTCCCTCTTCATCTCTGACTTTCGCTTGCACACACAGTTTCGCTCTCACACACAACGCGGCATGAAAACAATGGTCTGCTGCAGTCATATCACTCTGATCAATCGGGCCTGTAACCAGGACTGATCGACCCTACTACTTTTGCACCTTGACATGCTTCTTCTTCCCTGATGTTAATCATTACGGTTTTTGCCATTCTTCTAAAATATGACAACAATGACCTGAGCTTAGCTTTTTCCGGGGGCTCGCTGTGTTAAACATTAACGTGGCTTTATCATTATTCGTCTGAAAAGTTCATAGTCTCAGACAAGCCGACTGACTCACGGCTGCTCGAGCAGGCGTGGTTCACACTCACGCACACCTGTTCGGATCCACGTAGAACGGAATGTGTCCTGTGGGCTTTGGAGAAACCCTCTATGTATCAAGATAGCTAGTGTTTATAGTGCTGGAGGTATGTGGCCGACAAGTCAAAGAAGGGTCAGAGCAGGACAATCCTGGAGAATTATGCACACTGTAGAGAGATAACCCACCTTCCTGACCAATGCATACAGTGGTGAGATGGCCTAATTCAACACGTCCAGGCTTATCAGTAATGTCAATGGATTTAGAGGCCTTTTTTAACGGGTTTCAATGCTAAAAATATTTAAGCTGTTTTGATCCGAGCAGACATGGTGCATTGTACAGACGTTGCCTGAAGTTCAGTTGAGGTCTGTGTGTGCAAAGAAATCCACTGTCAGCTTCAGTTGAGTGCAGCTAATGATTGCGCCGCAGGTAAAATGACTTGTGTTAAAACCGCGTTGTGTGAATCTGTCTTTATACATCGATCCCAAGGCGAGATTTTAGATATAACAATTCCACTGGATCCTGCAATAACGATCCAACCCAACAAGCTACAACGAGCACCCAGCCGCACACAAGAACTGAGGACTGTGTTTCGTGGTAAAGCAACTGCATTTAAGCCGAATGCTCACATTTCCCTGTTCTTGTGGAATACTTTTTAAAGGGTTTTCGTCTCAAAGCCACAGCACCCAATGTGGACAGTTGCTTAACGTCACGCAAGAAGCGAGAAACTGTTGTGTTGAATTCCCACATTGAGGTGTACTGCCATTCTGCGCTGTACATTTCAGGTCAACTGACCTGATTTTCCACACAGAAAATAGATACCTCCTGTTTTTATATACCAGCTATTCCGTGTATAAACACACAGAGAGAGGGCAGCTTACTAGGTAAGTTACAGATCGGAAATATTTAAATTCACTGGAACTTTTTTTTTTTTGTTGTTGTTCTTTATTTTCTTGTCATTAATGCTGGTCATGATGCCTTTTAGCCTAACAGCAATTTCACTACAGATATTAGTTATTTAAAAAATGGGCTTATGTTGTTTTCGTTTTTTTTTTTTAAATGAAGTTTTTGATTATTAATGTAAATGATTAAAAATGTAAAAAGTGTGAAAGTGGTAAAAACCGAACACACACAACGTGACAGAATATCTGATTAACCTAAATGAAAAATAAATGAAAAATAAATGAATAAATAAATCAAACACTATTCGTTAATTCTTCGCCCCTGTTGTTGACGTAGCCCTGTGTGTAAACCTCTTAATAAAGGCCCCCTCCTTGCTGTTTTCCCGCTCTCCTTCCTCTCACCTGTACGGAAGTGTGTAGAAAAGGCAGGGCAGGTAAGTTAAGAAATGCTCCCCTCAGGTGAGGGCAGCCCAGCTCCGAGCTCTGCTCTGCTCCGCACCACACGTCTGCTCTCCGTTTTCTACAACAAACGACATAAACATGGTCATATTTCTCTCCCTCACGCAGCGACCTTGAGGACTAATGGGGATTGTTTTATTCAGTCTGTTCCTTCAGCACTGGCTTAGCACCGTCGAAGGTAAGACTGGAAACCTTTCCTACTGTTTTTACTCAACTGCTTCAAGTTCAACTCTTAGCTACCTTGAATTTTCCTGCACTGATTTTCTCCCTCAGTATCGTCCAGCCTCCATCTTCACTGCAGGTTTAGCTTTTAGTACACAGGGCGCTGTTTAAGCAGTGGTCCTGCTGCACCTCACACTGTTCTAGTGTGTGTGTGTGTGTGTGTGTGTGTTTTTTTTTGATGTGTCGTGTGAAAGCTGAACCGCACTGACAAACCGCACTTCTGTCTTGCCTCTTTTCCTGCCCTCTCTGCCTCTCTTTACCCGCTTCGTCTTCAGGGACGTGCTCGGCGCTCACGTGCGACGCTTGCGTACAGCTGGGGCCGCAGTGCGCGTGGTGCACTCTGCAGGTATGAGGGTCCTTCAGTGTGAGACGACAAAAATGGATGTGCTGGAAAACGTGGAAAAAAAAAAATATATATATATATTTGTATAGCTTAACATTTAGCCAGTGTAAACAAAAGAGTGGCGTTTGTTCAAATATCTTATTAATAATAATAATAATAATTATTATTATTATTATCATAATAATAATAATATGGAGGCAGTGATGCTATAGAGAGTAGTACTCGTGCTGCATGCCTGCATACCGGAGCACGGGCCTGTTACTGGGCTCCGCAGCATTTCCCACCGTTGTATTAGTATGTGTATGTGTGTGTGTGTGTGTGTGTGTGTGTGTTCGTTCACACCGGCAGAACTTCACGGGCTCGTTGGCGGACGGTGAGCGCTGCGGCACGCTGAAGGAGCTGAGCGCGCGAGGATGCGCGGGAGACGCGGTGGAGTTCCCGGTTACCCGCGCGGAGCTGCGCCAGGACGACCCGCTGGGCAAGAGAGCAGCGCGCGCTAACGTGTCTCACATCGCGCCGCAGAGGATGGCGCTGAGCCTCAGACCAGGTGTGTGACTTCTACTCGGAACCGTGACCAGGTCCTCATTTAGGGCGGCTGGATTTCTTAAAGAGGAACGTCACCGTGGTGTTTAAACTGTAACATTAGGGAGCGGTTGAGATGTAAACAAAGTCATCTGTAGTGGTTTGATGTGAAAGGGCGTCGTTCTTGAGAAAGTCGTCGAGTCAGAATTGTTTACAGTGGCGGTGAATGGAACCAGACGTCTGACGAGGTTAAAGCCTCTAAAACGGGTTCACAGAAAGCTGTAACAGTCAACGATTGGGTAAAATGGTTACTCATACACTGCCTGATGCATGAGAGATTGTTTTATGATTATTATGAGAAAAGTATTTTGCTTTAAAAAAAAAAACAAAAAAAAAAAACTTAATAGTAGACAAGAACATTCAGGTTGTTGTAATCAAATAATAATAGTTTGTTTATTTTTTCAGATTCACCACTTTTTCCATTGTGAATTTTGGCTATGAAAAAATTAGATTATGTCTATGTCTACTTATTATTTTGGAAAGGAACTGAATAGCTACAAGTTAGCATTGTTGCACTATAATGACTTATTGGTGGCTACTATCTTATCACATTGGCCAGGTTAGCATGTTTCATTAAGGTTAACTTACTAATTAAGTGTAACACCTAAATTTAAAATTTTGCTCCTTTAGTTTTACTCTGGTGCTACAAGCTATGTATGCTGTGCTAAGCAATGGAAGACATTGTTGAATGACATAGACCTCTGTATTTATCTTAAAACCTTGCCACCAAACATCTGGTCTGATTGACTTTATTTTGAATGAAAGGAAACCATTCCTCTAAATCCCACTTCCTGCATCAGCTCACCAGAAATCGTCATAATGTAAGGCTATTTACTGAAGAAACCGAGATCATAGAACCAGCAGTGAGGTGCCTTTGCTTAAAGTGGTTATGAGTGCAGTGCTCTGCTTTACTCTTTTAGGTAAGGTGTCATCATCTCAAAATAGTTGTTTTTTCTTGTGTATCCCATAAACTCAGACCATGTGTACAGTACTGTATTTGTGCAAAAGAAACATTTATAATATTTACTTGCCAAGATAACAGGCCTAAGCTTATTGCCATTGAGAGATAGGAATTAAAGGCCTTTGAGCTGGATGTAAGTGGGTTATTTTAGGCTTTTTCTGTGCTTGGTGAGTAAATTTACTGTTATCATCTCAAAACCTTTCCTTTTTATTTCCCTTTGTGTGTAGCCATGGAGTCCACACCATCATTAGTGCACTAGAATATATATATACATATATACATACATATATATATATACACAATATTGGCTGATTCAAGAAATCATGCCAAAGCTTATTGTGGACTGCACTATTTCAAGCCTACTGTGTGAGTGAGATTAGTGTCATCATCCTAAATTTCTTGTGCACCTCTTATGACGAGCATAGTGTGTGGTTTTGTTGTGCATTGTGCAAGAGCTGGTTGATGGGAAACCATCTGACGAAGTGCCTCTGCCGATTAACGTTTCTCCTTTTCCTCGCCAGGAACCCAGGTGACGTTTCAAGTCAAAGTGCAGCAACCGGAAGACCACCCTGTGGATATGTATTACCTTATGGACCTGTCCGCTTCCATGTTCGATGATCTGAAGACGATTACACACCTGGGATCTACTCTCTCTAAAGAAATGGCTAATCTCACCAGTAAATTCAGACTGGGATTTGGTTCTTTTGTGGAGAAGCCAGTTCTGCCTTACATCAAAATCACTCCAGAGGAGTTGGCCAACCCCTGCAGGTAATTAACTTCAATACAGTCAATCGTCTGACAAAGATGTGGTTGGAGATACTAATTTACGTACTTTCCATTTTAATTAAAGGGATAAGTATACACATGTAGGAAGCACACAAACACTAAAATCCTGTACCATTTTCTCAGTCTTTAAAGGACACACCAGTATGTTGTCCATTTTTTAAGGTAGTAGGTATTAAGGAAAAGACTATAAGAGACCCATAGTGAGCCTACATGTCAACACTTTACTTTAAACACTGCATGACTTACTTTGTGCTATCTTGGGTCCAAACGAAATGACTGTTTTTTGTGGCTAGTACTGATTTTGATGGTCAAATATTTCAATAACTATCAATACTGGTTTCAGATACCTCTTTTCTTCCCCAGCATGCTAAACTGAGAAAAATAATCAACAAAACATCTGATTTGACAGTATAGGTAATATGTCAGTTCCTAGTTGTGCCGTTTATTACATTTCATTAGTCCTCTTCATTACAAGGCTTTTGCTGTGTTATAACATGTTATTCTCCTGCAAACCTTGATGATGTTCTGCATTAAAATGAGTCAGTTCAGCCGGTATTGTTGTCATGTAGTCAAACAAGGGTGATTCATGTTGGGCTGGTTCGTTGTCTAGTGTTTAGCTCTATTAATGGCTGATCCCAGAAGTACTGTGGCCATAAAAGTCAATATTGACACTAATAAATTGGCCTATATCGGTAGTTCTCAATCTTGGTCAATGGTGTACTTCTACTCCCAACACACCTGATCTGAAAAAATAATTAACAAAGCCTTCCTGAGGTGAACTAGGTGTGTTAGTTCAGGAAAAACAATACAACATGCAGGGCAGCAGTACTAGAGGACCAGGATTGAGAACCACTGGCCTATAGCGTCCGACATAGATAATCCTTTAGTGTAGTTACTGCAGAATAATTTTTAAAGAAAACCTGAGATTAAAAATGAAGTATTTTTTACCTTGTTAGGTATTAAGCCATTAAGCAATATTCATCACCTTATTAGTAAAATCTTGTTTTTGTAACACCTCTTCAACACCTCTATAACACCTCTAAACACCTCTACTCTAGCAGAATGGGAAAATACTCAGCTCACAGATTGTTTTGCTTATGGGCCAAAATGTTCCTATTTGTTGTTTTTAATTAAAGAGTATATCAGCAGAGTTTTATAGAGTATATATATATATTGTGTTTTTATATTTACACATATTTTACACATATTGAATTTTTCAGCCTACAGCCTCCGTATTTATATTGAAGTAATGAGTATTTTGACTTGGGCTTCTTGAATGAGGCAAACAGGGCAGCCAATCAGATGATAGATCATTTGCATATATATAAATGGATTATTAACAAAAACTACCTGTTCAAATCTAACTTTTTTTTCTCTATAAAATCAAACTTTTATGAAGGCAGATTATATTCCATATTTAATATTATAATGAAGAACATTCCGTGATATGCCTCTATTCTGTTCTCCAGGAGTGTAGATCATGTATGTCTGCCCACATTTGGATACAGACACATCCTTCCGTTGACGAGCAGCACGGATAAATTCAACGAGATCATTTCCAAGCAGCGCGTCTCGGCCAACAATGACCTTCCGGAGTGTGGCTTTGATGCCATCATGCAGGCAGCAGTGTGTGGGGTAAGACGGTTTGGTCCCATGCATCCACATGCAACTGGAACCCATCTTTTGTGAAAAGAGGCCATTTTGTGTCCCTCCTGTTTGAACTCACATAGAATACCTCCCCTAGGACAAGATCGGGTGGCGAAATGACTCCATGCGCTTGTTGGTGTTTGCGAGTGACGCAGACTCTCACTTTGGAATGGACAGCAAAATGGCTGGCATTGTGATCCCTAACGATGGCCAGTGTCATCTGGACAGCAACAATGAGTATTCCATGGCAGGCCACTTGGTAAGGTGAAGCCTGCAGTCTCTAAACTTATATGAAGTGTGTATAAAGTGCTTGTTGAAGGAGACAGAAATCATAGTGCAGCTGTGCTTCACAGCCACCAGATTTTAATGACATAGGCTGATAAAACATTGGAATGATGGTATAATAAAGAAATATTTATAAATACATTTATTGATTATAGAAAAAGCTTATGGTAATTTCCACTTGCACCTATATGAGATCTTTGTGCCAAGATAACTGTAATGTAAACTTTTTATTCCACTCTGCTGCCAACTTTCAAAAAAGACTTTTAGGTGACATATTTTTCACTTTTTGTTATGCAGTTTTACTGTAAATCCTTCACTGAACTTTTTAAACGAGGGTGGTCTACTCTTTCACAAAGGAATTTTCTTTAATTTTGGAAAGTAAAAGTTTTCTACATCAAACAGGGTTATGGCATAAAGATGCAAGAGTCTGTTGACGAAGATTACATGACCTGAAATCATTTGTTATAAAACAGAATGACGAAACTTTGCTCCTATGCATGGTTTTGTACATTGCTTATTATTTAAACTGCCTGCCGTAAATCTGTGTTCTTAGAGAGCCTTTGTGCTGCACAGACTCCCCTCCCCATCTTCACTCTGACATAAACAGGATTCAGTTTAACATGAACATCATAAAAGAACTAGTTTGGTAAAAATGAATCAAATGATCTTCAAATCAGTGTTTAAGTCATTAAGTATTCATGTTTTTTGTTGTGGTTGGTGTGGCGCAACAGATAACACCACTACCTGTTAGTGTGCTACCACGTCATGTGGGAGACTGGGGTTTGATTCCCAGTCTGGGTGACTATGCTGCACTACACCAATAAGAGTCCTTGGACAAGACTCCTAACACTACATTGGCCCACATCTGTAATGCGAATAACCTTGTAAGTCGCTCTGGATAAGAGCGTCAGCTAAATGCCATGAATGTAAATGTTTTTGCTGCTATGCCTTCAGGCCACACATGAATATTTTAAAAAACAGATCAAATTGAACCGTAGAAATAAACTTTGCAAATACCTAATGGGTTTTATTGCCAAAATGCACGTGGTTGGACAGATTCATTTGCATAAAATGTGAATTAATCAAATCCAATGCGGCAGACCCATCCCACACTACACATCTGTGCCTAAGGGAGCCAACATGTCCCATGGAAAACAATCAGGACCAGTTGTGGTCCAATATAACCAATATATTGGCAAGCAAAAACTGGCAAACTGGCAAGCACTGGCAAGCAAAAACCTCCCATCTCCATTTTTGTCGTTTTTCACTGTTATGACAAACATAAATCTGTCAGTTGTTTATTAACTTGTTTCAAAATGTTATGATAAATGGACCAATAGAAATGCTGCAAAATTTCCTTGGAATCATATTTTTTTTACATTGGCTTCCATTGAAAATCAAGAAGGTTTTTCCCTTGTTATGTAAAGGTGCCATGAAGTTTTTTGCACAACACCAAGGATATTTTTATGCATCTTAACCAATAAAAATGCACAGTCACCCCCACTATACCCTATTATCTTTCATATATATAAAAATATAATTTGCCTAAATTGTTAATAACTTCTGTCACATCTGTGACTGGATGAGAGTGTGACTAGATGTGTCAAAAGTTACCAATATATTTTAGTGTGTGTCTGAGGTTTGTGTGTTGTGGGGGTGGGGGATGGAGGGTGCACTGGGGCCTGGCCCAAAAAGTATTTGCTCTGCAAGAATTTGGCCTAAGGTCAAACCTATTTGATAACCCCTGCTGCAGAGACTACAGATTCTAAACATAGACCATTCACTGCCGGTTGGTTTAAGCATTGCCTGATGTCATTTTTGTGTAATTTTCTCGTGTTTAGGAGTACCCGACCTTAGGGCAGCTGATAGATAAGCTGGTGGAAAACAACATCCTTCTCATATTCGCAGTCACAGCCAATCAGAGACAGAACTACGAGGTGAGATCAAGCACACTCAGGCACTTTCAGATTTAGGTTTGTTCATCTCAAACCACAGTGACTGAAACATGAATAGATTTGTGTATGTGAAACCTGAGATTCCCCATAGAGAAAAAGGTAGTTGAGTGTATCAGTGAGGACAGGATAGATGGTATGATTGGGTGTGTGTTCAGTTCTACTGTGAACATGCTCAAACACGACTGCTATCACACCATCCATGTTTACCAGGAATGTGACAACGTTTTCTTGTCCAAGTTTTCTTTATAGGCCTCTCCTTTTCTAACCTTTTCCTAACCCCTTATCCTACTGTTTAACATAAAGACTATAGATTTTAGCTGTTGCAGATTTCTGAAGAAGATATGACAACAAATGACTTCAAAGAAGTTTGTTCATTGTGCTTGGCCAATACAGAGGAGAGATCTGAACCTTTATTAGCTCTCAGCAGGGCCATTTGGACAATCATCTGTCAGACACACATGCTGCAGGCCTAACAGTTCAGAGATGCCACAGTGGCTGAAATCACTGTCCTACTTCATCATCGAAGCCCTGTGAATGTACAGCCTGGTTCTAGACTGGCCTGCCAAATAACTGTCCTAATCAGTTTGTATAAATATATGTTTATAAATTACAATGTATATCGCTGATGTCCAGTGAACAACATGTATCTCCATTTTTGTCTGTTTTTAGTTTTCTCCATCATTTGAACCCGGTAGCGGCTCTGTACACTGAGTAAATAATTCTGGATGAATCAACCAATATGAAAGCTGTAACATTCAAAGGAGTACACTCTTATTTTACATGAACGTCTGTTCAAAGTTAAGAACATTTTTGCCTTCTCATGTAAAGCCACCATTTTGGAGATACATGTTTTTCAATTGGCCACAGTTTGTGTTCCACACTGTGTGAAACATACTGTGTGTGAGTTTTACTGCTGCTGTGTATAATGTGGTCTGTTACCTTAACCCCCTAAAAAAGCCTAAAGCAAAAGTATTATTACACACTTCTATTACCACAGAATAGCCCCGCCAGTTTCTACAGAAGTCCCTGTAGTTACTGAGTAATACACCTTAGTGTGAAATAAGCCTTATAGTGATAAGGAGTTAAATAAGCCCACCCGAGGGCTATGTCATCAATTTTAATCTGAAGTGGAAAATGATTAAAAACCCACAAATTTCCACCTCATTTAGGAATGAAAATGTTTTTCCATCCAGGTTTCTTGTTTTTAAAATTTGCATAAAAGAAGTGGTGGGAAACCATTAATTGGTAAAGTTTGAAATTACACTTGAATTTTATAGTACATACAGTATGTGTTTTCAGTATATTCTATTTATATATGTTTATTCCTTGTCTCTATATATTCTGTTTATTCATTACATTTAACTAAATATCTAATACATTCAGTTTCATTTGACCTAATCCTAATCCTAAACCTCACCCTATCCCTAACCTTAACCTGCAACTTAACATCAACCCAAAACCTAAACTTAACCTTTACCTAAACCTAGCCCTGGCCCTAATTCTAGCCCTAACCCCAACATTGTTGACAATCAAATGAGTTTCCCCTGAAAGTTCATTAACAGTCTGAACACCTATAGAAAATCTATAGGGGACTAAAATGTCCTGGTCCAAATAAAGTAAGACCAAGTTTGAACCTGACTTTGAAAACCCACTATGACCAGTTACATGTGTTTTTTTAATCGGGAAGCATTTGTTAAATTAACCTGTTCTCCTACTTTTAACAGAACTATGCCAATCTGATTCCTGGTGCTACAGTTGGGGTGCTGGAAGAGGATTCCCGGAACATCCTTGAACTGATCATGAATGCATATAAGGTGCAGCAGTTGTATTTGTCCGTGCATGTGTATTGGAGAAGTTGCTCACATTACAGTAGGTGAAGGAGTCACTGTGTTACATTAATTAGAGGTGTGCTAAAAGGAAGTTGTAGAGACATAAAGCATTTGTCCTGAATCCGCTGAATAAGCTCACCTGTAGTAGCCGAGTGGGAGTGCTTTGTACACTGTTTTTTGGTCTTTCATCCCTCTTTCCTGCCCTTCTTTTGCTCTGTGTCGTGATGTTCATGGTGCAAGTCTGTACTCGTCCTCCACGGGCTGTTTGATGTTTCCATCTCTGTTCCTCTACCCCCCACTCGCACGTTCCTCTGCTAGCGCTCTCTAATAACTTGCCTCATCTGAAGCCTCCGGAACTTAGCTGCTCTTCACAGGTCCCACCTTAGTCTTTTCATGCCTTCATGCTGTTCCTGTCTTCATGTCTGCGTGAAATTGGGTGGGCATTTTATAGGGACTTTAAATACTTTTAGTGTAGATCACTGTGGAGAAGTCCATTAATCTGAGTAATCATTTAAGATTCAGTAACTACTGTCATTTATTCAGTAAGCGCGTCTGAATTTGAGCAAAAGTGGTGGAATTTAGAAAAAATGTAAAGGACAAGCTCTAAAACTATGGAAGCCTGTTTCAGCCAATTACATGCCAAAGCATTTGGTCACATATAAGTACTTACTTGCTTGCTTTTAAGATTTAATGACCGGCTAATATAATATATATCACAATTGTCAGTATATTTTGAAAATAAGCAAAACGTTTGACATATTACTAATAATATTAATCAAATATATAATAAAAAATAATCCATTATTCCAACATATTACACTTAAATAGTAATAATTATTAATAATATATTATAAGCCATCATTTTTATATTTTTTAGTTAAAACATGAAGGAAGTCAGCCATTGTTGTGACGTATATTCAGTTTAAATGATTATTTTAGAAAATTAGCCATTGTTTCTACATAACAGAAATAATTTCCACATGCTGCTTCTGAATGAGTCTACAGTACTTCTCAAGTGTTTTGTTTCATAGGATGTTTTACACGTAACATAGCATGTGCTTGCAGTTTCACTGAAAGTGAAAGTTTTGCTAATAGGAATGGAGGGGGGGCATGCATGCTATACATGTTCCAAAGCTCAGATGCATATGGTAGCTACATTATTAATGTTATGCATTCAAGAGAGTGTTCTTTCATGCTCTGACAATGAATAAGTTATTTTGTAGTAAATATAGTGATGTTGGGTAAGCTTTACAAACGGCAACTATTACTAACCTTAAAAATGCATTCTGACTAAAATTCCAAAGGTTGCAAAGAATCTAAATGCATTTCTTTCCATTTGCAGATTCTACTTTTTACCTTAGCTGGTTGAGTTACCATTATTTCCCTTTACTTACAATTAAAGAATTTTATGTAATACTTGTAACACTGTTAAAAATAAAAGTATTGTTCACTCTCCAGTAGGGCGACGATATTGTATCGTATAGTAATACATTTTGTTAGCGTGATACACAATATGCTTTTTTAATCATATCAAGGATTTTGTCAGTGCCTGAACAACACTGATCAGCTGCACATTGTGTTACAAACAGTGTTACAAACAGTATTTGAATAGTAGCGTTAAAGAATTTGCCGCTACTGATGTATTTTGTCTGTGACCAAGTGTAGCATGTTAAATATTGTGTATTGTAAACATGTCTTTAACTATGGTGATATAATATTTTTACCAAATTGCCCAGCCCTACTCTCCAGTATATACAGTAGTAGACAGCCCGTTCTGAATGTTGCACTATGAAAAAGTAAGTGAACCCTTTGAAATGACCTGGATTTCCCATAGGGAACTCTAAAAGTAAGATCTATAAGTGGACTACTGGAGGCGGAGGTTGTACATTTGTGAAGCATTCTGTGTGTAACTAGAATGAGCCATTTTCTTTCTCGCTTTGGTAACTGAATGACCTGGGAAAGAACACAGAAAAGGTCTTTCCTGCTGTTCCTGTTTCTGGCATTTTAAACAGAGGAACTGTGTGAGAGAAGTCAGGTAGTGGTATCACCTCAACTCCCCCTTTCCTTTTAGGGGAAGAAAGGAGCACATGTCTGTCATTTCACAGTAATGACTCAGAGTAACGGCACACTGTGTTTGCCAACATAAATTGGCAACAAAAAGTTTAGTGTAGTCAGACACGGATTTAGATTTGCCCAGAGCCAATTAGATTTGTGAGAACTATGCTCAACAGTAAAGTTGTTTTGTTTGCAGACAGTATTGAGAAATTGTTCTTAAAATGTGTTCTAGATACTTCACCATTTATTGCCTGGATTCATGTAGGATAACAGATGTTGCACTACGTAGAAAGAAAAAAATTACCTGGATTTCTGCACTGATAACTAATAATGTGGTCTGATAGTCAAATTTACATGTGGCCCGATTATCTAAGTCACAATCATTGACAAACCCAATCTGACAAAACTCGTAAGACAAGCAGTTGTGCTGTTCATGACTTTTACTGAGCACCCTGAGTAAACATTCACAGTGCAGGCTAGAAAAAGTAAGTGAAGTGTTATTGACTTATCCAAGAGATTTCAAACAAGGAGATGAGATAATACAAAGTGTATCAGACATTTTGCAAGAGAATGTAAGGGCAGCAGTTCCTTCAGAATGGTTGAATGAAGATTTATGGTTTGAAATGGTCAAGTCCAAACCTTAACCCTGTTGACATGATGTAGCATGACCTGAAGTAGGCGGTACCCCAGAAAGATTGATGAACTGAAACACATTTGCAGGGAGGAATGGGTCAAAATTGCTGCTGAAAGGTCAGATCAGATCTACACTGAAGATGTAAAAGCGCTCAATAAAAGACATGAACAGTTTTGTGTATTATAAGTTTTCCTAGATGGTGTTTGTCTATCAATGTGACGTATTTAACGGTCAGGCCAAATGTTATTAGTAATTCAGGTTATTCCAAACAGGTCAACTTTTCTTGCAACTGTAACTAAAGTTTTATGTTCCAGTGGTTGTAGTCTATCATTCAAGTACTAACAGTAGGTCACCCTACATCCTCTTTCACATTCATGTGTGAACACACTACTAGCATTAAAGGCTTGCAGAATAAGTGCAGTGCAGAGAGAACTAATGTCTGACGTATTTGATTGTTAGGAGCTGAGGTCTGAGATTGAACTGGAAGTCCTGGGAGACACAGAACATCTACAGGTTTCCTTCACTGCTCTCTGTCAGGATGGGACAGTGCACCCTGGGGTCAAACGCTGCACAAATGTCAAAGTCGGAGACATGGTGAGCTTTTCTTACTTTTTTTTTTATTACCGTAGCTCTGAGGTGAACAAGTTTTGGTTATTTACTTTCTATCAGAAGTACAATATGTTTTCACTGAGTCTTAGAAAAAGTCGAGTTTAAAAAATGACATGTGGCATCCTGTAACATCATTGGCCATAACCGTACAGGCATGCATCAGTTTAATCCTTTAATGTTTTGAACGCAGTTCTACTCTCTAATCCATGCATTCTCTCTGCTGTGGCATGTGTTCATTTGTTCAAGATCATAATTTAACAAAGCTGAAAATAGTTGTATTGTGTTTCCATTTTAAGAAGGAATATGAATATGATTAATATGATTTTATACTACAGCTGCCGGTCACACTTAGTATTAAAAGTGCAAATTATTTATTGAAAGTCAGGTCCAGGTTTAGGGTTATATTTAATAGAAACTGTGACAGTCTTTTTAGTCATTGGTAGAGATGATTGTTTGATTGATTGGCTATGTATCAGTTTTGGCAGACTTTTTGATCTGTGATCACCCGATATGTCACTAATTTGCCAATCCCGAGAGCCGATCAGAACATAATCACGAGTTAAGGATTTCAAATGCAATGCGCAAGGCTCCTCTGTCATTTCCATTGAAGTTAAGAAGGTTTTTTTTTTTTTACTTTCTCTGTAAAGTTGACATTTTGGAGTTTTTTTTGCATTACAGCCATGATATAGAAAGTTACAGTGCCCACCATAGTACAGACATGTACAGATCCCAAATTTTAATACTAAATATATTTAGTATGATAAGATAAAAAAGCTCTTTTGGCAAAAAGTGATAACAGCCACTGCATGCTGTGCTATTAATATTGTGTTTTATAGGTGATGATTGTGTTTTGTAGATGTAAATTCTCTAGCTAGAGTGAACAGTGTGAAAGTGACGGCAAATATGCTTCTCTCAGGTGGCCTTTAATGTGACGGTGGAGCTGGCAAGCTGTCTGGAGAGTCCGCGGCAATTCTCCCTGCGGCCAGTGGGTTTCCAAGACACATTAGATGTGGAGCTGGAGTCGCTATGTGTTTGCGACTGCCACCTTACTGCCAAGATTAACAGCACACACTGCAGTGACGGACACGGGGCATTAGACTGTGGCGTATGTGCGTGCGACCCTGGTTTCATGGGACCCAGGTGTGAGTGTGAAGACACCGAAGGCCAGATTAGCGATTGCAGGTGAGAAAGAGGAACAGTGTTTTGTCATAAGAGAAGTCATGTTCTTTCTTATTAAATTCAACTGATTTAACTTAACTCATTCCCCAAGCCTTGATGGGTTCATATGGGAAAATGCAAAACTCAGAGCTGTGGCTCACCAGGAACATAGTTTAACACTCTAAATATATGGATACTCGTGAAAGTAGGTAAAATCATAAGCTAACACTTGCTGGTCTACTGTGTACTGATTTGAACTGTCATTATTAGACTACAAGGGGAAGGGGAAGTCCATTTTTTCAGATTCCAACATAGTTCCATTGTAGAAGTGTAAACCAAGTCATGTGCGCTGTACAACCTACTGACAATTTTCAATGGTGGTAAAAATAGGAACTAGGTGTTCTGATGTCAGCAGTGAAATTGTAGACATTTTATGTGGCATTTAAAATGACCAGTAAATCTTCTTCCTAATTCTAGATGTGACGTTGATATAAATAGAAAATGGTAAAATAGGGATACATCTTTGTCCTTACTTCTCTGTTATTACAGTGTATTTTCCCTTATTAACACTTTTCCAAATAAAGCCAAAACTTGATCTTGAAAAAAAAACTGAATTTACTTTGGCATAGCTGCATAATAAGAGTTTGGTAATTGCAAGTGACATTGAGTGACATGAGTGTGAACCTTTTTTTCGTCATTGAAATACAAAACGGACCAATTCTAAAATCCAAAACTGTTATGGATAAAAGCAGAAGCCGAATTCCATCTCAATCCCAAGTCACAAATGGTCAATATGGTTGTCTTGTCTTTATTGCAGCAATTCGGAAGAGGTCATTCACTTCAAATAGCTTGTTTCATTCTAGAGCCAAATCATAAGGACCAATCACGCCCTCTATGTAGACGTGTGAGCAATTTAAAATACTGAGTAAATACATTTTATGATGCCTTCAAACCAATATCTCATGCATCCAGCAGTGGTTTTGTAACCCTGTCATGCAATAACTTTCTTCAACATTTAAACCCTTTAGAGGTCTGGTTCCCATCACCACTGCTGTGAACACTTTGGTAATTATCTCTAGAATGGAGCGTGACCAATCACACTTTCGATGGAGTTCCTTTTTAACTTGGAATCCCTATTCCATTCAGCACTGACGACTTTACTGTGTAGTATTTAGGGTTTCAGTTTTGGTTAAATCTGATTATTTTTGATACATTATGAGAATCAGTACTAGCGGGTGCTGGTAGATTTTCTGCTTTGGACATTCACACAACAGTTGTCTGATCCAGAGTGTGCATATAGTATGAATGTGCTTGCATTTGCTGCAGGACGGAGGAGGGTGCGGAGATGTGCAGTGGGCAGGGCGAATGTTTTTGTGGGCAGTGTGCGTGCCACCAGTCCAGTTTCGGACGTGTGTATGGGAAATACTGCGAGTGTGAGAACTTCTCCTGCCTCAGATTCAGAGGAAAGCTGTGTGGAGGTGAGTCACCAAAGCAATGCAGGCAGAGAAAAAAGCAGAGTTTGATTTCACAGAAAACACAGGCATTGCTGACTGTAGGGAGGAGTGTATTTGATCTCTCAGGGAATGGTAATGAAAAAACAACATCCTGCTAATTACATGCCATCCTGACAGAACCCCCCACATTACTATGCTGTGATGGAGGAAGTTGAGGGTGTGAAAGTGTCTCTACAAAGCAATGTTGAGTCTGAAAACAGCTAATCTGTAGTGCTGGTATGGGTATGCTGAGGAACCAGTATCAGTTTATTTACACTAGTGAGAATTTGCATTTGGCTTGTGTCTAAATAATACAGCGATAAAGATCACATACTAAATAGTGTCTGCTAAATTTGAATTACACACATTTTGTAATTATTTAAAAATAAATGTAAATAGTAGAATATAAATAATTACAATTAAATAATAATTACACTATGTCTATTATTTGCACAGACAAAAACAGTGAAATAAGACATTTCCTTCTGGAAACTCTGTAATATAATATACTATATGTCTAAATATTTGTGAACACTGCTTTCTATTGGTGCATTCAGCTCTATTGAGGTGCAACCATTGCTGACACAGGAGCTCCAAGGCACACACACAACCTGTATGATCATAGAAAAGCCAACGCCAACACAGTGGGATATAATACCAAGCATTAGTAGAGGGGTATAGAGGGGTATAAAGCCTCCCCTAGCATTGTGTTGTGCAGTGGATGGTGTTCTCTGTAGTCACAGAGCTCCATCCAATACCTTTTGGTGAGTTAGAGAAGCATATGGCTGATCCAGAACTGATCATCCAACGTCTATACCCGGCCTCACTAGGGTTAAAAATGCTCCTGTGGTCGAATGCAATCACATTCTCAGGGCAACATTTCAAAATGTTCAATAATAGTAAAGAGTTACTGCAGAAAAAAGGAAGAGACTTCCTATTAATGCTCTGGAGTTTGGAAGAAACACTGTTTCATGTGCATGTTCACAAACCTTTGGACATATAGTGCATATTAAACACTTAAGAAACAGCGTCAGTAAATGTATAGGATGTATAGCTCATGGTACGGCATGTATGGCATAGTATTGCGCCTAACCAACTTGTTTATTCTAACCACCAGTGAATTTGGCCCTAAGAACTTGCCTAGAGCCTTCTATCTGACACCTTTAAAAGCCACCACGAATGCAAATGGACGTGTAACGTCTATAACAGCTGGTTCAAACAACAACATTTATGATGAGTAATTGGAGTCTAACGTTATCAGTCACTCAAACTCACAAAAAAAAACCCCTGCAGAAACACTCAGAGGTCCAGGTGACAGGTGTGAATGAGTCAGCGAGGAGCTTCTGTCATGAATAGGTTTCTGAGCCTGATTGTTACAGGAAACCTGTTACATAACTAAGGTGTGGTAGCACAGTTTAATGGAAATAAATGCACAAACTGTTCCAACTAGGGATTCACAACAATATTGTTGTTACATATTGGTATGATCAGATCAGATTGTTTTAAAAGAAATGATCAGCTTCAGACAGATGGAGGCTATTGTGCTCTAGAAGAGCAGATTGTTTAGGCCACACTGGATCACTGTGTTCATTCATTTTACCACGTTTGTCACCCAACATAAATATGTTTTATGTCTCTGTGATACTCCAGGTGGATGTAATCCCAGTTTCTGTATTTTACTAATGTTAATATATTAGCATTGACAGATATGTATGTTGTGCACCATATATAATATACCTACATGTTTCTACATGTGCTAATGTCTGTTTTCTCATGAACAACATTTGTATGTGTGTGTGTGTGTATGTGTTTGGTGGGGTGTCAGGTAACGGAGAGTGTGACTGTGGCGAGTGTGTGTGTCACAGTGGTTGGACGGGCGAGTACTGCAACTGCAGCATTAGCACACAGGCATGTGAATCCGCGGATGGGTCGATCTGCAGCGGGCGTGGAAAATGTGTGTGTGGGAAGTGCGCATGTTCTGTTCTTGGAGCTTCGGGGGATAAATGCGAGAAGTGCCCAACCTGTGGAGATGTCTGTAGCAAAACCAGGTACACACACATCACATTTTTTCTCTCTCACACACACTGTGTCACACACACAGTCAGGACTAGTCAGGATAGTATATTTATCACTGTTGAAATTCCAAATAATGCCGCTGCTGCTGTATCTATTTTTTTCACTTTTTGACATAATTTAATGCAGCACTGAACCAGGCCTTGTATATGTTTAATACATGCATGTGATAATGTCTACTGTGTGTAGAAAATTGGTCAATTAAAGCAACAATATGTCACATTTTTAACAGCTTCAAAATCATTGTGATTCTCCACTGACCTGTAATAGGCAGGATAGCACCTTTACTGTTGCTACTTTGTGCTGCTAACTGCACCATTTAACTTTTGTGAAGCAGGCAGGATTGTGCTCATGAGGGTTGCATAACGCTGTTTACCTCAAATCATATTTGTATAATATTTTACTCTACCAAGTCAGTGCTAATGCACTTTTCACCCTCAATGAAAGTTCTGTGCCTCTCAGCCCATCTTGTCTAGAACTGCATGTACTTTAGTGGTGGCTCAAAACCCTAATTACACTTCCCACTTGTAGTTGGAGCATAGGTGCGAGAAATGCCAGTTCTCTCATAACGCTGCTCTAAGTCTGCCAGTTGTTCTTTAATAAATCTTTCTTACATTTATGTACCTTTATGTATTTTTTACATGAAGGTTAAGAATGTTTTATCCTCATCTGTAAATACTTTATTATGTGAAAAATGCAATAGCAATAAAAAAGACAATAACAGGGGCTCACAAGTGACGCAGCCGTCTAAGCGTCGGCCAGGGTATTGTTTCAATCCCCAGTGATGCCACAGCCATCCGTTGGGAACATGCCCTCTCTGAGTGGGTACGAGTGGGTGGCCACAAGTCTTAATTGTCTGCTAGCTGTCTGGTGTTGCATTCTAAAACACACCCACAGTGGTTGGCTTCATGGGACTCAGGGACAGAAAAAAAACTTAATTGAAAATGAATGGATAAAATACAAACAAAATACAATTGATACAAACATGTGTGTCTACGTGTGTTTGTATTCGTCCTGCTCATGTTCTGCTTGCCCAGTTCTTTTCCACATATCAAGCCAAGGGAAAAGCATGTCACAGGTTTTCAGTATCTCATTTCCACCTTCAAAAGGCCCTGTCACCCTGTCTGCCATTCAGTTCCCTGATGAAGAGATAGAGAGCTAGAATGGGAGAAAAGGCACCTAGAGAAGTGTCCAGACGGTTCTCCTTACAGCGAAAATAAAACCAGCCTGTCTCTTGAGACCTCTGAAGAGCTGACATGCATTGTTTGTGTATATGTGTGTGTCCCACAGGTCATGTGTGGAGTGTTATCTGAAAACTGATCAATTCTCAGAAGAGTGTGTCCACAAGTGTAACACTATTCATGCCACTGTGAGCAACTCTACAGGTCAGTGCATGCATCTTTGTCACTCTCAGACTCTGTTGTTAGGTTATCCTGGGGTGGGACAGCAGTTGTAGCAGTAGTATAGTTTTGTCAGTATAAGAGTACATCTCACAAAGTCTGACTGCTTAGCCTCATTCAACTTCCAGTGGGTAGGTTCAACAAATCGTGAGGTCTATGTTCCCATAGCACCGGTTTAATTGGGAATTGAAACGTCATAGAAATGTGGGTTTAATCTTTTTGATGTTCAGACACCAGAATATCTATCCACCTCGAATCAGATAGACCAAAACATTGGATTTAACCTGCCTGCCTGAACAAAGTCTTTGCAGTTAAGTGCATCTGCATAGGCTGTCGGGTGGCCCAGGTAATCTGAAGCAGGCTGCAATGGTTATTATCAAATCAAATCACGTTTATTGTCACATGAAAAACTTTGTGCATCGTCCCTCACAGTAGTACAAAAAGAACACAAATTTACAAATAGAAATGCTGAATATTTACACAAATAGAAATACTGAATATTTACATATTAACGTATACTATACATATACACAGACATAAACATACTCTATTTACAATATTGCACTGGTAAAAGCAGTTTTGCATAATAATAAAAGCAGGTTTAATATAATCTGACATTATTAGTAAACATTATTTACAAAAGGCACTGGATGGGTGTGAGTTTAGGTGTAGTGTGGGTGGGGGAAAGTCTTTGTGGGTGCAGTGTGACTGTGCATAGGGGTCCCAGTAGTAAGTGCAGGGTGCATAGTGTGTTTGTATGTGGAGGAGGTGTGATGATACAGATGAAGTCCATAATCCGTGAGCCATTTTTCATTCAGCAGCCTAATTGCTTGAGGATAGAAGCCGTCTCTGAACCGACTGGTTCTGGTCTTCAAGCTTCTGTACCTCATGCCGCTGGGCAGCTGTGAGAACAGGCAGTGGCTTGGGTGGGTGGAGTCCTTGATAATCCTCCTTGACAAATCCTCCTTATTCCAGTGATGTCAAGTGCTCTGGTAGGATGGAGCAGATAAAGGACTTTGAGAGCTTTTAAAAGCGCACTCTTAGTCACTTTGGCATCCATGTGACGCTTGACTCAACACTGTTGGAATCAGAACTACATGTTGGTTAATTTGCACTGCCTGTTTTTTTTATATAGTCTCATTATCTTTGCACTCAATACATCTGTGTATTTCTTTCTCTGTCTCTTTCTTTCTCCCCCACGCACACACCCACACACACTCCCTTAAGATTAGCCTACTGACACTCAACAAAGACATACATGCCACTTAGCCTGTTGTCTAGACAAGGCTATTGTCGAGCTTCATCGAGTACAAGACCCTCAAGTCTCTTGGCAAGAACACAGCCATTATAGGAGTCCTCAGCCTATGCAGGCAATGAGGTGTATGTGAGGCTATGTCTTCAGCCTCCTACTGAGAGATACAATGGACACACACAAAACAGCGTCAGCTTTTGATAAGGACATCACTGGAGCTCTGAAAGGAGAAGATCTGTATCCTCTTACTAGGAAAAATGAAAGAGTGATTGTTTCATTTTTGCTTGGCGTAACATCACCGGGCTATGCTTTGCATGCATGGGAAGATAACAGTATTAAATTCCGTTTTGTAGGCTGTTGTGGAAATCTGATCAGGTCAAAGAAATGTCATGGATGACATAAAGGGTATTTTTTACAGATTAATTGTGCATAAGTATATCATGTAATAGAGCAGATATCCAATACTAAACACTGCTGAAATCGGGACTTAATATTAGGTGTAAAATAAAAAAATGTGCTGCTTAATCTTAAATCTTGATATATTAAAATATTTTTTTTATCTCTTAAGGACTGTCAGTAGTTCTCTTAGCAAGGAATACAGTCACATTCAGATATTTAGGCACCTTTCATAGGAGAGGACCCGCGTGGAGGTGCTAAACTGAAAACATCCATCCATAGTCTGCTCTTTTTTATGTTGTTTATAATACTGTAGCTCAACCATAGACTCGAGTCCTCTTCTTCTCTGAATATTGTGCCTCACAATTTGTGTTGGAAAGCTAGTTATCTTCTCTCTAAATAGCTCTAAATAACGTTAAATAGCCTGTTGGCATGTTAGCACAGTGAGACACTTTATGATCAGGGTCCTCAGCAGGAGCCTATTTCAGACTGCATTCACCTCGAATATGATACGACCATAAACCATGTGATACAAAACGACAGGAAATGTTTAAATATTCTTCTGCATTTTCACATTGAATAAAAGAGCAGAATACAAAGGTATGAACCTCAACCCCCTATCTGATAACTTTAACCAAGACCTCAGCCCTTATTAGATGGATGTGTCAATTGCTTGTTCACAGTCTTTGCCAGGAGGGGTCAGATAATGCAAAATTCAAAGCTTTATGATGAATACTCTTCTCAAATCTTGTCCTTAGCCACCGGCCCCTCTAAGCAACTGCACCGCACTCTAAATATGATAAAATACAATTTATGCCCACAAAGCAGGCGAATTAAGATTAAGATTATAAGATTAAGAATATAGCAACACATTTTCAGGTGCCCATTTCTTCAACTTGTAATTTAATTAGAAAATGGCAGATAACAGGAACACTGGAGGTCAAGTTGTGGTTGTGAGATCTTTATGTGACCATAGAGGAAGGGTCTTTAGAAAATAAAAAGGCATCCCCCTGCATCCTCACCTTAAAATATAACCTCAGACGTTTTCAAATGAACATCTTAACAAGCCTGATGCAAGTTTTTGTTATTTTAATTTATTTTAATATTTTCTTGGAGATCAGGTCATCGTTTACTGTACACCCACTCACACTGTGCTCTGTTTCTCTCCTTTTCCAGATTTTGAAGAGAGTCGAGCGGTTTTGTGTACTGTCCAGAGAGAAGATGAATGCTTTGTCTCCTTTGCTTTGGTGGCTAGTGATAAAGGCAACACTGTCTACAAGGCATATCTTGGTAAGGACCACCATCCAGTAGTGTAGATAATCTGATCCGTTGATGGTTTAAAAAATGAGCTATCACATAGGAACACTTTCATAATTATCCTACCTGCAGTGTTAAAAATAAAAAAAACTCACTTTAAAAAACTCTACACACTTTAAAAGATTCCTCATACTCACATTTCTTTTAGAAAAAGGCTTCCTTATGGAAATCAGAATGGTTCTTCTTTGTGATTCTTTTATGTTGCTTTACTAAACACATCTGTTTAGTGTCATTTCACTTTAAATATCTTAATCCTAAAGAGCTCCCAAATGTATATTAAACTGAAATTCTATATTATATTACATTATATACATATACAACTGTTATTACTGTTGTTATTGCAAACCTGCCAGAAAACTCTTTCTTTTTGCATGAATGTCTTTCAGACTGTCCTAAGCCCCCAAACATTGCAGTGATCGCTCTGGGTGTTTGTATGTCTGTACTCACAATTGGCATCATACTCCTGGTGGTCTGGAAGTTCCTTGTGTCTGTCCACGACAAAAAAGAGGTGGCCAAGTTTGAGGCAGAAAGAGCTAAAGCAAAATGGCAATCCGTAAGTAACCCAGTGCAAAACTTGTCAATAAATGTGTGAACGCTGCATGCATTTGTTTTATATATTGTGTTTATTATTTCATTTATTTCAGACATTTAGACATTTGTTCTGTACCATGTTTCTCTTTCCAGGGCACGAATCCTCTGTTCCGGAGTTCAACATCAACTTTTAAGAATGTAGCATATAAAAATGCTGGTCGGCAGAAGGTCGATATATATTGAAAAGGTGTCTGTCAGTTTAACTTACAGAATGCAGACTACTGTTTTTGGGGAGTGTGTATGTGTGCGTGTTTGTTTCTCTGTTTGTGTGAGAAACTTTTGTATTTCAGTGGTAGATATTTTCATGGATGTTCACACCTCAGAACCATACATTGGATGTTTTTTTTATATATACTGTACATATACATGCTGCTAAAAGGTTTTTAAAAATCAGATCAGATACAGTCAGATCCAGAATTGTTGGCACTCTTCATGAGTATGAGTGAAAAAAGAGATTGTAATTTATTATTCGAATTGGCCTAAAACAACACTTTTTCGTTGTAAATGTCCTTTTCAAAAAGTTTTTTGTTACTGTCACCCTGTTTGTACTTCTGTATGGCACTGAACCAAGTTCTGTAACGCTCAGGTTGGAGAACACTTTTGAGGGAACTTAAACTGTTGCTTCACACCAAACTTTTTATCAAAACCTTTTTCTACATATTTTTACGTTTGTGCAATGATCTGTGACTGACCCCAGGTCAAAAAGTCATGCCACTGAAATAGCCAGGGTAAAACGTGGCCCTGTAGTAGAGATGGCATCATACCACTTTTAGTACCTTCAGTACAACCTTTAAATGACTTTTGAATTAAAGCACTTCACTTCTACTAGCATTTAAAAAGCAGGCTAGCATGACAAGACAAGACACCCATATTCCCCATGTGTTGGACACAGACGGAATTTGGCCTCTGCCTTTAACCCATCCGTGCAGTGAACACACACACACAGTGACTGTGAGCACACATGCCCAGAGCGGTGGGCAGCCATTGCTGCAGCACCCGGGGAGCTGAGAGGGTAAAAGGCCTTGCTCAAGGGCCCAACGGCGGCAGCTTGCCGAGCCCGGGTATCGATCCCACATGCTCAAACTACTCAAACACTCTACTACCCCACAGGACGAAACACACAGCTAACACATCACAGTGTGAGTGTGTGCTGTTTCAGGCTAGATTAGTCACAGGAGTTCAGGATCGGCCCAGGTTCATTCATTCATTTTTCCCTCCGAAATCCAATCCAGCTATTTATGCTAATCTTAGCCAGGTGATGATACTGAGACTGTTCAACACCAAAGTGCCATTTCTAGTTTTAAGTCATGTCTGCTAGATTATTTTGTATCAGATTGTCCAACCTAGTCTTAGTTTCCTGATCGAAGTTCCTCATTTTTGTTTCAAAAGTGCTGATGTGAGTGACCACTTTCCAAAGAAAGTAAAAAAAAGGCCACAGTACAGCATTTTTTTTTTTTTGTTTTGTTAACTTGTTCATGTATTTCTTTTACTGTGGTTTAACCATCTTCCAACACACCCTCCAGCACTGTCCAGCCCACTGGTGTGGAAAAGTCTACTGCTACTGCAATTAGCTGCTGCAGGTCTGAGCAACACTGGACATTATGGTGGCTTCAGTGACTGTTTTTGCGTGACGTGACGATTATTTTACGTGGGTTTGTGAACCTTTATGTGATTGGCTGAACTGAGGCTGAGCCTTGAGTTGTGTTTTAATATCATAAGTTAGCTTTTTAACGTGGAATAAAGTTGTTGGTTTTTTTTGGCTGGGTCAAGCGTGTGTCTCCTGGTCTTTTTTCCCCCCTGTAACACAGATTCACGCTAGATTGAACGAGGAGCGTAACTATGAGGCAGGCGTCCACACTTGCCTTCGAGGACCTATCAAAAAGTCACGGAAGGCTTTAGTCCACCGTTATTTTTTGGGGGGCCAATGGCACATGATGCGAGTGAAACCCGCCCAGCACAGATCTGTCGGAGGCAGGAGAAATAGCTAGCCGAGTTGCTGCCGTGACGTAGCCAGCTAGAGATCCCAGAACTTGCGGAAAGTTTGCTAGAAAGGAAAAAAAAAAAAAAAAACAGGGAGGAAAGACAGGCTGCAGTCGTCCGGAATGCGCCCTCTCTTCATACGGCTGTGGAAATGCGAGGACGCCGTGTAAGTGTTCGTCCGCGGTCCGAGGGAGTGATTTTTGCCCTCTGCACGGCGCTGCTTATGAACAGCTACACCCGCGCTGCTCCACAAGATGAAGAAGTTCTGGACACAAGTCAACTTGCCGAGCTGTACAGTAAGTTCGTTCCACAAAAAAAGGCACCAAAATATGCGATCACTGTAGCTACTACTTCTTTTATTATTTTATTAGCTATATCATCTATAGTAAGTCGTCACGTCTGTCTGAATCTTGAGCTCATTTGCTGGGGTCTGCAGAACACATTAGCATGCCCAGCGCGTAGCCAGTCTACAGTTTGCTCGAGACGTGCTGTACAGTGACTCGATCCTCACCAAGATGAGGACCTTTCTCTTGACTTGTTTCTCTGGGGCTTGTGCGAGAGTAAACAATACAACTCCGTAGCTAGTGATACATATATGACCGAAACTTAATTAGCTAGCTAGCTACCATCGATAAAACATCAGGAACGAGGGCGAGGAAGCCTGTTTTTCACTCAGCGCTGTTGTAATAAACAGTGGGAAGCCCAGCTCGTCTAGAAGCGATCTGATAGGCCACCGAAGGTCACATGACAGCCACATGTCAGATATGGGTTCTCTCACAAAGTGCTGAATTCTTGAGATCTCCTCAAGAGATCAACTCTGTAGTTTACTTGTCCTGTTCCACTGACTGCTGTCAAGGTCCTAGGCTGAACCCGCTTGGACAGCCTGTGCTGACTTGTAGTTAAAATATTTACCTCATAATCTGCTGGGCTTCACTTGGAAACAAGCCTCCAGACCTTTCAGGCCCTAAAAGCCAGCGAACAGCTCATGAGAGACATTCCCTTTTCCATGTGTCTCATCAAATTAGGTCTATGAGGCCGGACTGCGGTCTCTGCTCTTTGGACTGAAAAACTCGGTGGGTATCTGGAGTTTAGCCAGTATCTCTGCCGTTTTTTTTTTTTTTTAAACTGTTTATGTGGTCTGGCCTCTCAAAGGGAGACCCAAAAAGGGACAGGGGAATGTGAGGGAAGAGAGAGACCAGCGCACACCACAGAAACACAGTTAGTGTCACAGGACAGGTCTTGGCATGTTCCACTGAGCTTATGTGGTTTTCGGTAATGTCCATGATTTCACTTTAGATGAGTCAGCTGTTTGCCAAGTCACCCAAAACCTCAGACACAGCTTGGAGTTTCCTGAGAGCACTATTTAACCGTGCATGGAGGCAGTGAGGAGATCAGACACTGATTGCTACCCCCCTGTTGATTTCCTAGAATGTTAAGAATGTTGTTTAATGCAGAGCTAGAGGCAGGCCTGAGGACAGATGTTCAGGTGATATGGAAAAAAAAATACTGTTTCACAATATTTAAAGATATTTTCATGATACACAATATTTATCGTGGCACATAAATACACCAGCAGCAACAGATTTTTAAAAAATCTACTACTCAGATACTCTCCCATACTGAATACAGTGATCTGCTGTATTTCATCTAATTAAACCAGTCTAATGACACTGTCTGTAATGTAACCTGTGTTTATTAAACACTGACAATAACCTCGTTATGCTTAGAAAAGCATATTGTGTATCACAATAACAAAATTGATCACAATACAATATACAGAATATTGTCATATTGCCCAGCCCTAATGTCCAGACAACTCAATGGAAACATAATTTCTTTGGATGTTGTTTTCAACCTTTTTCTAGACATATTTATATTGAAATTGAATATTTTAAGTTTTCGAATGGACCTGTACTTAGAAAACAACAGAAATTCATTGACTGGATAGATAGACCCTTATTGGTCCTGAAGAAAATTTTTCCAGTTTTCCAGTATTCTTTTTTTCCGTGCCTTACAACGGTGGTTTCCACCTCTGGTCCTGGAATTCCCCATACCCTCCATGTGTCATATTTCATCTGATATTTTTCTTGCTCCCAACATACCTGATCAACTGATCAGATAATTAACAGGCCCTTCCTGAAGTGAAGCGCTACCCCTGTGCCTTGGAATGAAACTGAATGATATATGTAAAAGCGACCTCTGTTTCTGATTGGCTGCCTTGTTTTATGCCTCATTCAAAAAGTGCAGTGCAGGCCAAAACATCACTCATAAGTTCAACATGAATGAATGAGCAAACCACTTGGACTTCGTTTACACTTGGCCGCTTCATGTGAGTAGTATCTGGATTGTATCCTGATAAGAGTTTAACCGCATGCACTTACACTTGGTAGTCAAATGAGTCTACAGTCAGACTGAAATCTGATTGTTTGTGTGGGACGAAGTATGCAAATTCGCTTATTGTTGTTTATCTGTTCAGCCTCTTCCTGTGCTGTGCTAAAGATGGATGCTGTTTCGAAATTCCCAATTTTACATGCCGTCGTCCTCCTTGCAGATTCGGATGACGCGCCCAGCCCAGCACATGGGAGGTCTTTCGGTTGTACTGGGAGGGGTTTCGGTTGTCTGAAGCGTCGTGGAGAGATGGATGTGTTTACACTGCGGTAACATGTGGCCCTAATGCGTCTCAGACCACCTCCTGAAGTGGTCTGAGTGATGGGATTTGTATCTGGATTAAAATGTGTCTTGGGAGCGTTTACACTTGCATTTTAAAGGGGCTTTGCCTAATCCAGATAGGATCCTGATACTCAAGACAGTAGAAGTGACCAAGTGTAAACAGGTTCTTTGTGTTGTGTTTTAGCTTCATTTCCTCACATAAGACATATGGAGGTACGCTTTCGAGCTATATTTGCAAAAGTTTCATAAGATTTCAGACCTTTGTCTAATTACAAAGTGACATAAAACGTATGATCTGAGTCGCAGACCATACATACGATGCAGATGCAGGCCGATTGAGATTAGGCCGATGTTGATTTTTGGAGGAAGTAAAATGTACACTGTCTGTACACTGAGAATGAATTTTATGAAGTTCATTCTTCTCTATTACATGTTTATAACAATATATACGTTATACTGCCTACATTAAATATGTTTTAATTTGCTGAATTATTTTTTTTTTTTTCTGTGCTGGTCCTCACACATCGTACACTCGCCTTTGAAGCAGTATGACTGTGTGTATTTGCCACTGGTCTGTGTATTTAGTTACTCTTTCATGTCATCATCCACAAAAGACCTTCACCCTCTGTCGGCTTTGGGAGCTCTGAAATATTAGGCTCCTTTTTGGCAAAGTGTAACGTGAACCAGCTGAGTTATCTTTCTATCTGTGCAGCGTATTATCAGGCCTGTCTGATACCTCACTGCTTTTGAATGGCTCCCTTTCTCCAATAACACTTGCTCTCATCATCTAACATGGGCCTGCATGTAAATGGCCATAGAATACTTCTAAAGAAATCCTTTCCCACTGCTGAAGCAGCTACGGCCACTTCACTCTCAGGCCTATTGGATACACAGAGACGGAACGCAGTTGGGTTTTTAAGATGGGTGGCTGTGCTTTAGTCTGACCTGGTCATCACATCCTGTCTCAGTGACTTCAGGAAGCTGTTCTTAAGTCTTCTTGAACACTTTTGTTGTGTTGTCAGGTCCAGCCTAGTTTGGTGACCTTTCTGCTTGAAAAGATTGTTGGGAATGCTGGTCCGATGCTAATGTGTACCCAGCAGGGCAATTAAATCCTAGTCTGCCATGAGGAAGGCGCTGTTGTTCCCTAGTGCGCTACAATAACCACACATACACTTTATGGACAAAAGTACTGGGACACCTGCTCTTTCATTCTTTCATCTGAAATCAAGTGTACCAAAAAAGAGTTTATCCTGTCCCTCCCCCCCATGAAGGCTTTTTTCTAGATTGCTGTGAGAATTTGATTTGATAAGAGCGTTAGTGAGGTCATGTTGGATGATCACCACCCCACTTCATCCCCAACTCTCCAACTCAGCCCAAAAGTATTGAATGGAGCACTCGCCATCATTCCAGAGAACACAGTTCCTCTGCTCCACAGTTCAATGCTGGGGGGGCTTTATACTCTCGCCCCAGAGAGTCCTATTCCATTGCCAATACTTCTCTACAGGGACTAGATAAGCTGTGTTTGTGTGTGTGTGCATTTGCACATCTGTGTCAGCAATGTAAAGTAGCTGAATGCATCCACAAACATTTGGACATATAGTGTGATGACGATGCTAATGCCAATGAACAGACAACTAATTAAATGGCAAAACTGGAACCACATCTACCTGGTTTAGAATGATCACAGTTTACAGTCATGTCAAAATATTATGACCACCCTTGGGTTGGAATGGCCCATTTAATCAGCTCCACCTATCTTATAGGAGCACTCTGTAGGTCTGTAATTACAAAAAAAACACGCCACCACCACACCAGTGTCACTGCAGTGCTGAGAATGACCCACCACCCAAATAATAGCTGCTCTGTGGCGGTCCTGTGGGGTCCTGACCAATGAGGAACAGGGTGAAAGGAGGTTAACAAAGTATACAGAGAAACAGATGGACTCCAGTCTGTAATAACAGAACTAGAAGGTGCACCTTTATGGTAAGTGGAGCTGATATGATGGGGTGGTTATTATATTCTGATAAGTTGAATTTGCTTGTGTTATGCTGTTGTAAAATGTGTTATAAATGTGTAGTAACTGAATGTGCTTTGTGTGTGTATGTTTGTCTCAGATAAAGGTGTGTTCCTTCTTGAGAGCGTGTCCCAGCAGAGGTGTCTCCATGCCAACTCCTCTGGTCTCTCTCTGACCAGCTGCGATCGCCCCACTGCCTCCTTGCTCTGGAAGTGGGTGTCCCACTATCGCCTCTTCAACTTGGGTACCAGTCAGTGCCTGGGCCTCAATACGACTATCCGACAGCAGGCTGAAGTGGGCATCTATGAGTGTGATTTTCCACTCTACACCATGTGGTGGCGCTGTCGGGGAAATGTACTGTATGGAGCTTCCCAAAACAAGCTTGCAACGATGGGCACGAAGGTGGTGGTAAAAAAAGTTAGCCTGCACGAGTGGAGGATCCATGGGGCGGCTGGAGAGGCACCCTGCGCGTACCCATATGAAGGCAAGTCAGTGACTGGGAAGCAGGAATGACGTACATTGCACATCAACATTTTGGGGACACTTAGCATTGTGTATATATGTATTAGATAATAAAAGCACATGTTTCAATTTAACATAAGGAGGGTTGTGAAAAAACAACTACATTTAAAAAACGGCCAAAATAAAAGCATTTATGTTCTCTACATGTAAATTAAATGTTAATTTAAAAACTACAAATAGGAAAAAAACACAATCCATTTTGAAGTAGGTTGCCAGCACTTCTCATTAAGACCTTTGCTCAGTCACAAACAATTAAGACAAAAATATAAACAACAAGACTCCAGACTTCAGAAAACAGGGTGTTCTCTTAGGAAGTATATAAAATAGAAAAAGCCCATTCTGACACACCCCTAAAAATGCTATACCTCAGCTTAGTTGCCATTATGGCGGTAATTACTTAAAACTACCCAAAACACACAGCCAGTTATACCAAAACGTCTCTTGACTGCAAAAAATCCCCCAAAATGATCATTTTTAACAAAACTACTATTGAAACTAAACAGAAATGCCAAAGGCACTCAAACCATCACAGAAGAATGTATAATTATATTTAATAAAGTTATAAGCTGTATTTGACAGTGATAGATCAGCATAATTGAAGTATATTTGTATAAAATGACAGAAAATGTTATTACTTTTACTAACAAAGAATACTTTTTATTCTACAGTTAGTTTTGACACAGTTATCATCTAAAAGCTGTTAATAACAGATAATTCATGCATTCCTTAGACATAATTGCAATATGACTATATAATTTAGGAAAGTATTGTAAAATTTATGGGGATAATACTTTTTAGTAGCTTTTCATGGGAACTCTTTGTATGTGGTCCTATGAGGTTATGATGCAAGTGAAGTAGGCCATCATTAGGCTGAGAACAGAAACTTGGGAGTCATCAAATCCTTTGTGGAAGACCACGTAAGACTGCTAAAGAAGTTAAACACAGAATATTTTCCTTAAAAAAGAAAAACCAAGAATAACTTATACCAGATGGGAAGATCAGAGTATGGAGAAGGGAAGTAACAGCTTGTGATCCAGAGTATACAGCAACTTTTGTCAAACATGGTGGAGGCAGTGGTATGGAGTAGGCATGTATGGCTGCTAATGAAACTGAGTCACTGATGTTTATTTTTGATGTGATTGCTGAAACAAATACACTATAATTATCCTTGATTTCTTCATTGCAGATCCATGGTGGTGGTGTACAGAGGCAAAGTTATTTCAGCACTCAGCTTCTTGATCACAGAGCCTATCCACAGCTCTACACACATGTGGCTTACTGTAGTGAAAAGCAGCTTTAATTTAAACAGTGCACATGTCTACGGTTTAAAAATGTGCACTCAAGAAGCTGAGTGCTGAAATGTCACACTGAAAAGGTGTCTTTTGTGCCATTGAGCTCAACAGCTATGTGTTTTGTGTTGTGTGTGTATGTGTTTCTGGGTTGGCAGAAATCCACACTCTGCTGGGGAATGTCCATGGTAGGCCTTGTGTCATGCCCTTCCAGTACAACAATAAATGGTATTGGGACTGCACCTCAGAGGGCCGAGAGGACCAACATCTCTGGTGTGCCACCACAAGCCGCTATGACCAGGACGAGAAGTGGGGCTTCTGCCCAACTGCAGGTATACACACCTACATAGGGATACACACTGCAGTCTTGTCATGTAACCAAGTCTATGGTATGATACAATTTACATCATGCAGAACATCATAACTGAAAAGAGATTATGTAAATTTCTGTAGTTTTATCATTCTACAAAGCAATTTTCATTTTGTTTCATTTTGTTAAAATATTTTCATCCTGCGCAAAAAAAACTTTTTTCCCACCTCAGGCACAAAATCCTTATCAACGTTTTCATATTTATGCACACACTGGAGCCCTATTCACAATAAACTGTGACAGAAGAGTGATTTGTCTTCCTATGAAATTGGTCAATATAAAGATGTGAAAAGGTAAAAAGGTAAAGGTGCACGTATTTGTCACTGTACACTGTACAGCAAAATGTGTCCTCCGCATTTAACCCATCTGGTAGTGAACACACACTCACACACACACATGTGTTAGGGGCAGTGAGTACACACACACACCCAGAGCGGTGGGCAGCCAACTCCAGCGCCCGGGGAGCAGAGAGGGTAAAGGGCCTTGCTCAAGGGCCCAACAGTGGCAGCTTGCCGAGCCCGGGAATCGAACCCACAACCCTGTTATCGATATCCTGGCACTCTAACCGCTGAGCCACCACTGGCATGTGCTTATGAAAAATCATAAAAAATAGTACATTACTCATTAAGAAATTGTATTTTTTTCAACATTATGGTAACAGGGACATCTAAATGAATAGCCTTAAGCTTTAATAGCCTTAATACACTTTGACACATTTTTTGTGCTTTATGCATCTCATCAAACGTGGACGCAAAATGTGACTCATTTTATAGAATTAATTAGAATTAATAATAATTTAATTCATTCCTCTTTTACTGGCAGTTATTACTCTGAAAGGAACATAATAAACATGGCAACCAGGCTCAGTGCTTTATGTTTATTTCGTGCTCAGAAAGTCAGAGAATTAACAATAAAATGCAAAACACAAAAGACTAGGGATACTGATGCATAAAGATTTATTAAATGTCGAAAATTTTACTTAATCCACATCCACCATTTTTTCTGTAGGGTTACCTTGAGTTACACTGCGCTGTTTGAGGTGTGGATGGCCTGTGCTTTGTCTTTTATGCAGTGTCTGGCTGTGGTCAGCTGTGGGAGAGTAATGCCAATCTGAAGGCTTGCTATCAGTTCAACCTCTACTCCCTTCTCACCTGGAGCCAAGCACTCATCTCCTGCCAGTCACAAGGAGGCAGCCTCCTCTCCATCACACACGCCGCAGAACACAGCTACATTAGAGGTGCGTGCGCACACACACATATACGCATATACCTGCATGTCTTGACAGTGTGTGTGTGTGTGTGTGTGTGTGTATGTGATGACACATTGATGTGTGTACAGCCCAAATGACTGCAAGACATCTCTTCACAGAAAGACTTGCGGACATGGGTGTTATGGTGTGGACTGGACTAAATCATCTGGCCGATGCCGGGGGGTGGCGGTGGGCAGATGGATCTCCCCTGGCTTTGCTCCAGTATATCTCAGGTTAAGAGGATGGCACTTTGCTTCTTCTGTAACTGCAGAAAGATAGAGTGTGTTTAGACACAGGGGTGTAAGACATTGATATACTATATAAGTATCACAATATTATGTTTTGCAATACTGCATCGACTCTCAAAAACACAGTATGGATTTTTAATTAATTATTTACATGTAAAGGTAGGGTGGCAGACAGTGGTTTATCTATTATTATTAAAATGAACTTTTTCTTTGCTTAGATCTTTTCTTTTTCCAAGGACCTAGATTGGGCAACAAAGCCTTTGCTAGATATTCACATAAAGTCACATTACTTAACTGTCCTGAGTTGGTGATTTTCTGACGCATCCTAATGTTTTTTTCTCTTTGGTTAGACATGGCATCGACAGCGGTACAGCAGGGCCATCTGTGTGGGGTATTTAACTCCGGTCTGGGGCAAGGACACTGGCAGAGTCTGTCCTGCGACTCTGCTCTGCCTTACATTTGCAAGAAGACCCTAACAGAAAGCAGGAGAGTCGAGCCTCTGGGTAATCTTTTAGTCTTTATTGTATTGCTTTAGTGTAGTTGTGTCATCATCTATGTATGCATCCACATAAGATACATCCATCCCAGTTGTCGGAGCATTGAATCTTTGATCGCTGGCGATGCTGCAGCCATCCGTGACCAGGACTTCAGAGCACAATTGGCCTAGCTCTTTTGGGGCTGGTAGGATGGCTCTTCCTCTCCCCATCACTTAGTGCAGTGCTAGGCAGTGCAGGCATCTGTTAACTGATGTAACAGAATTTCTAGTGACTGTTCACATAGCCTATCCATTTTAGCCAACTATTTTAGTTACTGGTTATTGCACATACAGTACATTGCAAATACCTAATGCCAGGTATGGGCTAAAGGGATATAAGTCCCCCCAGCATTAAGCTGTGGAGTAGTGGAAGTGTGTTCTCTGGAATGATGGTGCTCTATCCAGTAATTTTGGGATAAGTTGGGGAGTTTGGATAATTAGGTCTCGTGGTCATCCAAAATCCTGACCTCACTAACGGTCTTGTCGCGGAATGCCTTTAGATCCTCACTGCAGTGCTCCAGAATTTAGTAGGAAGCCTTTCCTGGACAGTAGAAACAGTTACTCCAACAAATAAATACTATTGATTTCAGTTGAGCCCTAATACCTTTGTCCACATACTGTATATAGCAGTGAAAGATCATTAGGTCAGATTCTGTGAAGTGTCCCCCAAATACTTCCTCAGAAAATGCTACAGAATTAAAAATGTTTTCCACTTCTTTGTCTCTGTCTGTCTGTCTGTCTATCTGTCCGCCTCTCTTAGAAAACTGGCAGTATAAGCAAACAATATGTCCAGATGGCTGGTTTGATCACAATGGCTTCTGCTATCACTATGTGAATGAGACGAGTAGCTGGGATAACTCCTCTAGTACCTGCAAGGCTCTCGGAGCACACCTGACTTCCATCCATTCACTCTCGGAGCTGGAGATGCTGCTGGCACTCATTAGTAATGGTCAGCCTGCATTCTTTTATATATATCATTAAAAAAACAAGAATTGTTTAAATTAATGACTGTAGGTGAGTTAATTTGCTAAAGTTGCTGCACTCTAAATAGTTTCTGTAAGTTTACAGTAAATATTCTTGGTCATTGCATTTTACTGTGGATTTTGTCCATTCTTAAGCATTTACAGTATCATTTACAGTTATTTCTTGAAAAACAATAATGACAATAACAAAAATAATGTAGTCTTGCATGAAATGAATATACAATGTTGGAATTTATTCAAACTGTAAAATAATTATAGTCTAAATTAAATGTAAAAAAATACAAAATATAATTGTACAGTATTTTTTTATGTATATTTTTACAGTCCTACTTTTTTTACTGCTGATTTCAGACATCAACAGATATGCTTGTCAATAAATCATTAACGTGAACACTTATTGGACTGTTCATGTTTACGTTCTAGCCTCTGACCCAAAGGTGTGGATTGGTATGTCCATTGAGGCCGATTTTCCAGCAGTCGAATGGTCAGACCGTTCAGCGGTCACGTTTACATCCTGGCATTGGCAAGAGCCGTCTCGTCACCTTGGAGACAGACGCCTGTGCGCCACTGCCAACAGGAAGGTGAGATCAGCAGAAAGTGGTCAGACAGTGGGCAGATGAGCTTCTTTAATAGTGAGCACACAGGTCGATCAGAACAGGGTCCTGTCACAATTCCAGATCCATTGGAAAACAGACAGTATTTAAAGTCAACGTCAATCAGAAATCACAGCATGTTTTCCTGTCTGTACCATGAGGTCATTTTCTAAGTGAAACAGAGCAAGCTAGCGGAGTGTGTTCACTCAAAAAGGGGAAAGGTAACATGATATTAGAGGTTAATATTGTTTTGACCCACCTTTAGGTGCATGGTCACTTAACTCAGAAGACATTTACAAAAGTCAGTTGTTTGTGTGTGACCCACAGAATGGTAACTGGCAGCTTGAGGAGTGTCAGAAGAAGCATCCAGCAGTGTGTCGCACTTCAGGCCTTGTAGCCTTACACCCAGCAGGAGAATGGGACGAAGGCTGTCCAGAGGTAAGAAAACATGTATCTCACAGGCACCACACACACACACACAATTCAAAGCCAAGACATATTTGGTGTCCATGCTTTGCTTCTTTAGTTTTGCACTAGAGCTTTGAGGCTGATGTTGCTAACAGATTGTAGACGGATTAGCTTAAATCCTAGCACCTACCTACCAGTCCTACCAGTAAAAAAAAGAGTCAGCCTTGCTTTTCCTTCTAATGTGAGCCTCGCTCCAGTTTAGTAACTTTGGTAAAAGCTAGTCAGATAGTGATAGCTTTTAGCCTAGCGTGGTCCCCATTTCCTTCCTCTGGTTACTATTCGTTGTGTGCTGTGCTCCCGCTCCATGGACATCATTGCTGGAAAAGCCGTGGGAAACATGCCACAGGCTGGTTCATGTAGCATCGGCAGGTGATGTGCTGCTCTCCAGTTGTACAAGAGTTAATAACACCATATTCTCCAGAAGCTTCGACTAGGGCTTTTGATAGTAGGCTGGGTGTATGTACATTTCGGGGGGCTTCGATAATTTGACTAAAGACAGTTACATAACAGTCTTGGATTTGGCCTGTTTTACAGCCCTGTTATGGTTATGCAGAATTTCTCATTATTCAACTAATGTTAAAGTTAAAACAGTTTGGCATTCTGGGGCACCTTCGATAATTGATAGAAAGTACAGACAAATTTTTGTCTGTTATTTTTTAAAGATAACAGTGTGATGCAGTGGCGAGTATACATAGACCTGCATTCTGTCTAAGGCTAATAGGTAGATTATAAGTTTCTATTACTTAGCTACATTAGCCTCGTAGCTCCAGTGCAAAACTGAAGAATCAAATTTTGCACACCAAACATGTCTTGGCTTATTGGCAACATTTGGAAGAAAGTGCCAGTATTCTCATACCAGCTTTCCAAACCATCTTGAAACTGACCTTTCACCTTTGATATTGCACCTCAGAGTAATTTCAGGTAAAGATAAATGTGTAGGCCTTACAGTATCGGCAATACTGAATCAGTCGCAGTCGTCATATTTTTGTAGTGGCTTCCTAATGCCTTCGTCCTGTTGTGGATCATAGCTAATGGTGCAGCTGTGCAGGACAGACGTTCAGACAGACAGACAGCCTGTCTGGGTCAGCGCGAGAATGGGGTGAGGCCGGAGAACAACGACCTGATTCAAAGACTGACGTGTGTCAGCCTGCACTTTTATTGGGCAGGAAATTGGCCCTTTGACTCACGCAGCTGTAGAATGAGAAACTGACATGGACGGCAGTGTGCCCGGAGAGAAAAGAAGACAGAGGCACACACACCCCAACAAATACACTATCATTCCAGCCACTCACATGCATGCTTGTACTCTTGGCCTCTGACATTTTCATTTCCACAGACACACTCTCTGTTTAAAGTGCTGATGATAAAATGCATAGGTCCAGTTCTAAAATCGGATTGGCTGGGCCATATTTGAAGCTATTGTAAAATACTCACTTTACACACTTGAAAATTGTGTAAAAAAATAAATATATCATCATGATATGATATGACGACACGTGAAGATATTATGATATTGACCAAATGCAACCCTAGCGATGCCAATACAGTTAAAGCCATAAAGACTGCTCTGCACTGGACCGAAGCCAGATAGCCAGGACTCATTATCTCTCTGTACTGAAACAAGCAGATGGTCAGTGCTGTTTAAATACTGATGATATCTACTAGAGCCGTACTAGCGGCCGATATTTCTCAAACTGGCCAATCCGGAGAGTACAAGACCATACACATCAATTTAATTAAATTCTGTATTAAATTAATAAAAAAAAACATTCTGCTGGTCAGGGAATGGTCATTAAAGACAGAGGGGAATCTCTGGAATGATGTTGCTCCATTCAGTACTCCAGCAATGCTCCATAATCTAGTAGAAAGCCTTCCCTGGACAGTAGAGACAACAAAACTCCAACAAAACCACAAGCAAACAATCAACAAGCAGGTGTCCCAATACTTTTGTCCATCCAGTGTAAGTATTAGGCTTGCTATGCTGGATACATTATTTAGGAAAATGAGAAATTCCTAGGGTTGCTTTCCAGGCTTTCAACTCCCTCAGATTTCACCGCCACAACCACTGTCTGCTTTACCCAGTCTAGCTATCTAGCTGTATCACCTATTCCAGCTTTAACGTTTGATAAAATCACAGTAACAAGTGGCCTCTCGCAGCATATTGCTTTATTTGAGAAGAAGTGAAACCAGTAAAGTAAATGGTGGCAGATGGCTGCAGACCATTTCAGACTGGTTCGGGTTACAGGCAGTATGTTGATCGTGTGTGTGTGTGCGGTGTGGATGATGAGGGTCAGTGGAATTAGGGCCAAATGGAGAACAGTTGTGAAAACAAAGCTATATGGTGTGATGAGGTTTGCCCCGACCCTCTGCTGTTCCGCACAACCCTCTAAAGCACAGGGCTGCATATACACACTGCTAACTCCTCCACAACCAACCCCCTTACACCAGATGGACCCAGTCAGTGGCCTCTGGGACCCAATCAGTGGCCTACTTAGTTTGTCCGCATGGAGTGTCATGTGTGGATGGATAATTCCTTACATATATAGAGTAATCACTGTTGTTTTGATGTAGTGTTTAAACGTAGATCCATTATTCGATTATTTAACAACAGTTGTATGTGTTTGATTTACATTCATTTACAAATCAGTTTAATGTAATTTCAAAGAATTATAGAAGCCTAGCAAAAAATGCTGCACTAGAATAATGTCACTGCCCCCTCCCCACCCCAAATAAACATACACCATCTTTTATTAACTTAGACTTCTTAGACTTAGAATTCTAGACTTAGACCTGGAATTCTTAGAATTCTTAGACTTCATCCTTAAGTTTATTGACTAGCTGGCTACTGCTTACTTCACCTTGAGTTCACATTTCTCTCTCTTTCTCTCTTGTTCTTTCTTTCTTCTTTCTCTCTCTCTCTCATTGGCCCTGTCCCAATTCCCTCCTGGAAATGCACTTTTATGAAGTTATCGAAGGGCAACTTAAACAGTACATTCAACTTAAAGTTAAAGCAGACTGCATTCAAGTGAAGGGGTGTCCAGAAACATTTGGACATATTGTGTACCGCTGGGGACCTGAGAGAGTTACCCTTGTTTTAATGAATAATGCATATGAGATACAGCACTGAAATGTGAGTACTTCATGTCCAGGTGTGTGTATATGTGTGTGCATGTGTGTGTGTTGTGTAAACATCTCTGTAATTGCAGGGCTGGAAGAGGAAAGGACACTTCTGTTATAAGGTCGCAGACCAGGAACAGACCTTTGAGGATGCAGCAAAAGGTTATTACTGTAAATCACCTCTAGTCAACATTGGAGACAGGTATCAAGGCTGCTTCACTGCTTCGCACACACATACAGTCCAAACCTTAACCTGTAACAGCTATGCTTTAAAATTGTACATCCCCTCATTTACTGCAGGTTTGAGCAGGCCTTCCTGAACAGCCTGATCAGTGCGAAGAACAAGTCAGCTTCCCAGTTCTACTGGACCGCTCTGCAGGACCGGAACAGGAGCGGAGAGTACCGCTGGCTGACCCAGAACGGCTCTACAACAGCACCCACCTACACCAACTGGAACCAGTTCCAGCCTGGTCAGTCAGCAGTACTCCAAACTGCAGCCGTATTAAGAAATCCATGGAAATCTAGAGTTATCAGTGTTGATTTGCTGTTAGGTTGATGTCGATGTTGTCTGTGTGTGTTATTTCTCTGCAGCGAGCAGAGGAGGCTGTGTGGTGATGAAAGGCGGGCAGTCTCTGGGCCACTGGGAGGTGAAGAACTGTGACACCCATAAGGCCTTGGCCGTGTGCAAACAGAGTGTGAGCAGTTACCACGACGCCCTGATGCCTGTGTCCCATGTGGACATGTTTGCACCCTGTAAAGAAGGATGGGAGAGTGGTCCCGGTCTGCTTGACTGCTACAAGGTGAGAGACTTCTCCCTCTGTATATAGCGAATCACCCATGACCTGTTTACTGTCTGAACTTCTTTAGGCCTGTTTCACCCACACATTACCTCTGTGTGGACTGTGTAACACAGAACGTCTTGCTTTTCATTTGCATATAGAGCAGATTTTAAACTTGTGGGCCTTAGGGGTACCGCTAGGGGCGTTGGTGGTCCTGCTGTTTGTCTTTCTTTAAAATACATCTTTATTATATGTTATAGTTTCTATTATATTTCTCTTTATGTAAAATTCACCAATAATGGATACAAATTATAAATTAAATTATATTATATTAATCAGTCAAGGAAAATTAGATAAACTACATAAACTACAAACTACATTAATTATATTATATTGTATTATATTATACAGTCAAACAAAATTAAATAAACTACATAACCTATATAAACTACAAACCTGGAACCTTTTAAAAACATTGCTGAACATTCCTATGATGTTCTCTGCTAACTGTGCTTTTAGTGTAAAGTGAAAGATGCTAATCTTGGCTACTGCTTTTGTCAGCAGTATCCTTACAAGTCTCAGGGCTAATGTGTTTTGTTCCAACCACACAGCGTTAGCACAATCAATCCCTTCAGCACCGCCTCAGACCATACCAGTCAGAGACAACTTACCAGCGAGCTAAAGCTAAATCATCCAGCATAACCAAAAGCTGGCAAGCTAACTACTTGCTTGTTCTTTACCTGTTTATTTGTTAACTCACCTGTCACTTTGCCTCTTTCGTTGTTTCTACGTCCATTCATCCAACCAGTCATGTTAGCATTGAGTGCGTGTGTTCCCTGGCCCACACCCAGCACTACAGTAAATCATACCAATTTTAAATATTGCCCCACTTCACTCATTCCACTGTTGTGTTTAGTTCTGCTGCATAGCAGGCGGGGAATTTTACAGGGATGCAAGTTGTTTTCATTAGAATATTAGGACCATGCCCAAATCTTTAAATCTTCATGTGTGCCATGGAAGCTTTTGTGACCAATTGTGGGGGCGGCAAGTAGCAAAAGGTTGCAAACTACTGATGTAGAGAATTGTGAAAATTTCTCTAAATGCTCCAAAATGACCAGAAATTTTACAGTAACTTTGACTTCCATTGAAAGTTTGGAATTTTTTTTAATTCTGCTGTAAAGTGGTCATTTTGGAGATACATGTTTTTTGTCAAACATTAACGCTATATGAAACAGGCCTCAGCTTTGCACTAAAGCTATGTAATTAATGTAACTTACAATTAGCGCAAGCGTAAAGGTGATAGTTAGGTGAAGGATTGCAAGTTTAGACATACTTATAGAGATTTACTTGTCAGTTATTTGGCTTTTGATTTATGTTTGCTGATTTTCGGTCTGATCAGGTGTTTCACAATGAGAAGATCTTGATGGGCCGCTCGTGGTCAGAGGCGGAGTTTTTCTGCAGAGCTCTCGGCGCTGACCTGGCCAGCTTCAGTCACTATGAAGACGAGGCCTTTGTCAAACGGCTCCTCACTAAGATGTTCCAGAGGTTGGCTCACATTTTGACAGCAGGACTTGCAGCAGGACAGCAGGACAAACGCCATCTTTTTTTGATTTGAACTGTTAAATATTGCATGATGAAAGTAGCTGTGCAGTCTCGTCTGTAGGGTCTTCAGAATTTTACAAATAACAGTGCCTTTCAAGAGGCCCACAAATGATGGCTTAGAATCACTATGATTTAGCCTAGGTGTTTGCTTCTCACTCTCTCTCTATCTTTTCTTCGGTTCCTCTCCTCCAGTACAGAGGGACGTTGGTTCTGGGTTGGCTTCACCAAGAGAGACCCACAGTCCGCTGGAGCCTGGGAGTGGTCAGATGGCACACCGGTAAAATGGATAGTTTTACTTCTATTCTACCTAACAAATTGCTGCATGTTGCAGCAATATGAGACTTTGGTGATATCAACTTTAACTCATTAAAATGCCATAAAAATGTCATTAAAATGTTAGGAATTGTGCTTTGCATCACTTTCCTTTACAATATTACAAGCAAGTTTACTAAACCTCAGCTTACCTAAGATTACATCTCCTCGTTGCAGTGCATATATTTGCTAGCTTTGTGTCAGAATGTAGTACACGGACCGTCAGTACAAGAAAATGTACAAAAAATATCTTAAATAAGTCAAAAAAACAGTCATCAGCACCATTAATATCCAAATGCTTGTATAAATTATGCCAAATGTTTACCTCTCATTTTGCTGGTTTGTCCTGCAGGTGGTGACATCGTTCATAGATGATAAGAATGAGGAAGTGGGTGGAAAAGACTGTGCAGTTTACAGCGATCTGATCAACACACTCACACCCCGGCCCTGTGACGCCAAGTATGAATGGATTTGCAAAGTGCCCAGAGGTAGTTCATTGTGTACACACAAACACACGCACTGTAAATATTTCCAGTTAGCCTCTCCAAAGCACCCTCTGTAAGCAGAGCTTAATTAGTGTTTTCTAATTAGTGTTTTCACACTTCAGATCCTTCAGTGGATTCTGTACTTCATTCAAGCATGAGGATCTGTAAACAGGCCTTGTTTACAAAAATGTCTAAATTATAATATGTTGTTTGAATTGTGTCTAAAAGGGGCTTAATAACAGTCAAGATAATATAAGATAATAAGCTATTAGAGTGTATAAGAGTGTAGCCTGTAAAGCATAAACATCAAAACAAGGTCAAACATCATCAGGAAAAAAATATTCAACTGTCACTTCCTAACTATAATAAGTTAGTAGTTAATCTAATAGAAAATATAAAACAGTTTTCCATTTGACACTACGGCCAGCTGTTTGTTGAGTTCCCCATAAGACCCCATTTAATAGATGTATTTGGCAAACCCACATAGGAGAGTCATTTTACAGTCCAGTATTCAGAAGGAAAAGAGCAGTTTCAGATTTCAGGTGTGACAAAGCCTCCATGATGATGACTAAAAAGAATTATTAGGCTAAAATTCAGAACTAAAATTACTGCCACATATCAGATGGCATTAGCCCTGAACTCTCTATTGTGTGTATAAATCGAGTAATGCAAGAATTTTGCATATGGCCTCAATTATCCTTTCAACCTTTCAATCTTGTTTTTTTATCACAGCAAATTCAAACTGTGTGATTTAGTAATTTCCCTCTTTTCTCAGGTGTGGAGTTAACAAAGCCTTACTGGTACAACAACCGTAAGTGACCCAGTTCCTTAAATAATCTTCCCTCATAATGATGATGATGACGATGTTCTTATGGTTACAAAACTGTGGGTGTATGTAGAGAACGAGCCGTGGGTGTTCTACCGTGGAGCAGAGTATTTACCTGCCAGCCAGCCGTTCCCCTGGGACTCTGTGTCATTTGCATGTAAGATGTTGGGAGCAGACCTGCTGTCCATACACTCCAAAGACGAGCTGACCTTTGTCAAAGAGCGCATTTCAAAAGTGAGTGAACACTGGCCTGTACTTACACACCGACGTAAACAGACACACTCACCATTTTCTGAATATAGAATCTTCGTAGTTAAGTTTATTCATTGATTTGTTGGGATGTAAACCAGTTGTTCTGTGTTCTCTGGAGGGAAAGTGCCCCAATCCGATACATCTAGGATAAATGATTCAGGACAAATAATCCAACATCAGTACCTCAGTTAACTAATGCTCTTGTGGCGGAACAGTGGATAAGAAGGTGTCTGCAAGCTTTTGGCCAGTTTATATTAATTTACTCTTTGTCCCAATCCAATCCAGCAACTCTATACATTTGTTAATTTCCAGACACTAGGAGGATAAGGATTTAACCCATCTCTTCCAGTACATGCAAAGCCAGCCACTGTCTCTTTTCAAATGATCACCAGGCATTATTTGCGGCTGCATCACCAGGCAGCCAGCATGCTTGGAGGAGTGCGGCAGGTCCCCAGCTCCATCGCACCAGCTAACCAATACCTGTGTCGGCCATGGCTTGGGATTCGAACTCAGTCAGCATTAGGTTGCTTGGATCGGATCAGGGGCAAAAAACTTGACTGGGACATCACCTACTTTCTACTCTAACTTACACGTTTGCGTTGCTAAGTACATGTCATTAAGGATGTGACAGATGTGCAGAGATAGCACATCTGTAACTACTCTAGTTGATATTAGCTAGATGCTAAAGCAACACTATGGAGCATTTTCACAGCTTCAGATTCATGTTGATGCTCCACTGGAGATGAAAAACAGCTTCTTCATCTGTGCTTTATCGTGGGCTTGGCACACTGCTAGCTGCATGATGTAACTCTGGAGAAGCAGGCAGGACATGCTGTGTAACCCAAATCCTGTTGTATTACTCTGCTGCCTCAGTCTACGTACTTCGTTCGCTTCAGATGCTGCTTTTGCATCTCTTAGCTTGTCCAGAAGCGCATGTGAAAAGCGTTTTTCTTTACCAGTGGCTCAATCTCAAATTATACTTCCCACCTGTAGGCAAATACCAATTCTTGCACAATGCAACTAGCCATGTTAGGTGGATACAGCACCAATGAAAATTCATTTGACTGGTTTGTTCTATACACCATATCCAGCAGTCATAGCCATAATTGCCCTCGTTCTCTAGGTTTGTAGAACGGCCCTTTCTCTCCCCAGACAACCTAGCGCAATGCTAGCCGGTGCAAGCATCTGTTAGCTTATGCAGCAAAACTTAGTTTTCAGCTCTAAGCAGGAGTTGTCAAGGCTGTATAAGTGTAGTGAGATACCCCTCTTTTTTGTCTATTTACAGGTTTCTCATGCATCTGCTGAATGGTGGATTGGCCTCTCGGCTGGTGTTGGGCATGAAGGCTACAGGTATGTTTGTGTCTTGCCTGAGCTTTACTGAGATATCTGAGAAATCTGACTCAACCAACAGTCTGACCATGGGCCTCTGCTCCTGCTGTGTGTTTGTGTATGTATATGTCTCTTTTAGTTGGACTGATGGAACTGCCCTGGATTATGAGAACTGGAAATTTGGAATTCCTATTACGGAAGATGGAAAAAAGTGCATCTCTATGTCCTCTTTAACTGGTAAGCAAGATCAACATGGTCTCACTCCATCACACGTGCACTGCCTGCTCAGAGTTTGGGTATCTCTAACTTATCAATTTATTTTGTAATGTTTTCGTTGTCAAATTGCTTTGACTTATATTAATATTAGACTTTATATACTAATATTACATAGAAATCTCTTCCTTCAGGGTTTCACACTTCTTAGGTGTTAACTCCACCTTTGGAACAGCAGATGTTTAGAGTTTGGAAAAGTAAAAGGACAAATTTACTCTTTATATGGAGGATCAAGCCAAAGAAGGGATCGCTATAGTTTTGCTTTAGTGATAAATGATGCTACAGTGTACATTTCTAAGCATATTGCAGAAATCATCAGCACTGGCCAACTGCATGTTTTAATAAAGAGAGCAAAATTAGTTCAAGAGATCCAGTGACTCGGGATCAGGGGGTGATCCAGACATTTTAAATGGATTGGGTTTTGGCTTTTAAGGTTCCGATCTGCAACCGATCCTTAGGCTTGCGGTAGCGAAGTGCCACCTGCACCCTCTAGTTGCAGAGCGTAACTGCAGCATTATTTAAGGTGGAATGGAGAGTTTGGGGAAGAGGAAAACTTTAGCTTGGAGTTAGCTTAAAGCCTTGCTGTAAACTCGACACAACAGTGCACAGAGCAGCTGTTAAAAAGTTCAAAAGGATTTAACGTTTCTCCCATCCTGTCTTTACTCTTAAATTACGCCTGGTTAGAAACCAAACTGAGGTGAAAATGCTCTGTTCTATCAGCGAGAGAACCACACTCCTTCTTTGGTTCTAACATACAACACATACTAAGTGATTGTACACATGCCTTTTTGTACTCACTCACAGTTTTACAAATCAAACACACTGTGCTGTCTTGGCAGGTGAGTGGTCGACAGGCCTCTGTGCGGATCTTCATGGCTATGTGTGCAAACGCAGAACTGTTTCTGTGATGGAGATTCCGCGGGAGCCTCATTTTATTGGTGCCTGCCCAGAGAACTGGTTCTACTTTGGTCACAAGGTAGGAAGCAGATTTCCAATCCCACTGATTCGTCACTCGATTTCAATAGCCAGTTCATCAGTAAGCAGATGTACCATTCAAATATTTGACCATTTAAACATCATTTCAGCGCACAGTGTTTACAGTCAAACAATCTAGAATGGGGTTTGTTTGACTCACAGATTAAAACTATGTAGTTCATATTATTAGTTTGCCAATCATAAGATTAATATGTATGTAGTGCTGTCACACAAAAGTCTTGCATCTCCATAATGACAATTTTATAGAAGAAGGAAAAACCTTTGGGACTTTCAGTGGAAATCACTTTAAAACTATTATGATCTCCAAATCATTTTGGAGCATTTCTATTGGTCGGTTCATCTAGAATTATTTACACAATATAAAGGACAGCTGCAAGATTCACATTATGAAGATTATGAATAAATTATGAGGACATATTTAAAATATTTAAAAAAAGAAAAGAAAATCTATTTTAATTAATTTAAATTATTTTTTGTGTGAAAGCAATGTAGGGCTGGGCAATTAATCAGAGATTAATCGAAAACAACATTCAGAACCTATAATCGACATAATCTTGCCCATGACAATTAATTTTATTATTTTTATTCTGTTAATACTTTCCCCACTGTGTTTGTGCTTTATGTACTGTCCCCTTAAAAACATACCACCATGTGTGTAGTCATGTGACCGTTCAGTCTGCAACATGGAAACATGCTGGAGAATTAAAATACCGGGCCAGCTTAGCGACTCAAACATCTTGTATAATCGTTCATTAATCATAATTGAGGTAAAATGTTTCATTAATTGTGATACTGATATAATATCATATCGCCCAGCTCGACAGCGCTTTAGTACACAAATAACGACAATTAGGAGCTGATACAGAATTAATTTCACTGCTATTCTCTTTCACTATTCACTGACTATCACTGAATATCAGTGATATTTAATTCTGTGGTGAAATTAGCTTTTACTGCAGTCTCAAAGCAGACTGTGATTTTCATTCAACAAAATCCAATTTCAAGTAGTGAGTCACTCTGGTAAGAATGATTTTAAAATATTGTCAGTACAACCAGTATACCAGTATACCAACATGCCAAGGCTCAACTTCTGTGTCTGTCTGATTAATCCAATGTGTGGTATTTCATGCCTTTCTCTTAAATGGACATTTGATTTTCTTATGTAGTGTCTGCTGCTCCACCTCCCAACTCGGCCAGAGGAGGGGAAGAGCTGGAAGGATGCTCAGTCCATCTGTTCCAACTTCCAAGGCACACTGGTAGCCATAGAGAATGAAATTGAGCAAGGTGAGGCAACTGAACCTGATTCCAGAGGTGACTCAACAAGCAATTACACGCTTCTCACTGCGACAACCTGGGACTGAGCGACATGACAGTGTGTTATTGTTTTTAGGACAAACTATATCACTGTACACTTTTCAGAACATATATTATATGTTGTTTTGTACTCTAAATAGCTGCATGTATCATTAAATTACAATTATTTAGACCCAGTATAAAGAGTGTAGGGTATAAATAACAATAAGGGTATGCTAGATAATCCATTATCTCATTATCTTATTTTCCTAATTTATAAACACCAGTTGTTTGATTTTATAATTCTCTTAGTTTATTCTCTTGTCATTAAAAAGATATTGTAAATTTTTTCATAGCCTTTTTTCCTGCTTGTTTTGCCAGTTTGTGATGCATGTATTGGGAAAATACCTTCAAGTTCCTGAAGTTAGATTTGTGCTCACCCTTAACAATGATTTATCTTTGTTTTGTTTCAAGCTTACGTCACCATGTTGCTCCATGGCGAGTCTATGGGCGTTTGGATCGGTTTGAGGGACGCAGACACCATGAAGTGGGCCAGTGGCAAATCGGTCACTTACACTAACTGGTCTCCTGTAGAACCCAAGAGCTCCCTCAGTGTAGGTGGAGATATGTGTTTCTTATGTGTTATTTTGTATTTGTGTGTGTGCAATTTTTTAAATCTGTTACTATGTGTGTGTGTGTGTGTCTGTATTTGTATAAACTGCAGGAGGACTGGATGAACACTGCGAGTGTAGGGAATGAACCACTCTGTACTGTTCTGTCCAACAATCACAACTTCCACTTTACCGGGAAATGGTATGACGAGAAGTGTACCCAGAGTGGCTATGGCTTCATCTGTCAAAAACAACAAGGTGTGATATGCTTTTAGGTGTCACATGATTGTAGGACCTAATTAGAGCAGTTTAGGTGAAGCACACAGTTGTCAAAAATGTTATGTCCTTCACTTGGAGACTTTACTAAGAACCCAGCCCCTGAAAAACGAGCCTGTAGCATTATCCCCCCTCCACCAAACGTTACAGCTGAAACAGTGCAGTCAGGCAGACAACATTCTCCCTGTTCATCAGACTGTAAGATACAGAAGCAGTCCAGTGGCAGTGTGCGTTACACCACTCCATCCAACACGTGTACTTGATAATCTAAGGTTTGCATGCATACTCGGCCATAGAAACCAATGTTGACCACGCTCTGTAACTTTACCACTCTGACATTTCCAGCATGTTTCATTCTGGAAATGTTTCATTCTGCTTTACTTTAATGATGGACTTGTGAAAAAATAAATAAATAATGAGCTATAGTCACATAGCATAGCTAAGACTAGCCCAGCTCAGCTTAGCACTGTAACAAGAACCAATTATGTATAATATATATATAATCAAATCAGTGACTAAACCCTCTCATTCTGTCTGTCTCTTTTCTATGTAGATAAGACCAAACGTCCATCTCAATCATATCACGACCCCGCCTCCCTAGACGTCTCTCAGTACCGGAATCGTAGCTACCGTGTTGTCCACGGAAACTTGAACTGGTATGAAGCCCTCAGTGCCTGTCTGGAGAAAAAAGCAGAGCTGGTCAGCATCACAGATCCGTTCCATCAGGCTTACCTTACTGTTCTGGTCAACAGACTGGGAGGCGCTTACTGGATCGGACTCTACAGCGAGGATGTAAGCACACACTGCAATCACTGTTTTTAAATAACATGATACCCGTTTTGCTGCAGATAGATGTTTAAAACGGTTCTAATAAGATGACAATATAACATCACAGGGTTTCATGTATTCTGAAGGAGTTACAAGATCTTGTATATTTACAAAATTGAATTAATGAATATTTACACATAAACTATACGTATACTGTACACTCAGTTTAAAATATTGCACTGGTTTAAAGCAATTAAGCAATTTAAATGTAGGTTTGATATATAATCTTAAATGTGTATGTAAGCCACTGATAGGTGTGAATACAAGAGCTGCGTGAGTGGGGAGAAGTCTTTGTGGGTGCAGTGTGAGTGTGCATAGGAGTTCCAGTAAGTAAGTGTGAGTGCAGGGTGCAGAGTGTGTTTGTATGGGGTGGAGGTGTGATGATACAGATGAGATAGCTTGTGGACTGTGGACCGGTACATTGTCTGTTCAGCAGCCTAAGGGTAGAGGTTTTCTGAACCGATTGGTTCTGGTCTTCATGCTTCTGAATAAAATCTGATTAAAAGAAAATGGATAGAGTATTGTGATACATTTGATGACAAAAAATGATGAACAGAATCTAATTAATTAATCAAATGACTCAATAGTAATGATAATTTTTAGACTGTTCAAGTTTTTATTGGCTAAAATAAATATTATTATGACTCCTTAAGACAAATCCAAGTGAATGGTATTGTACAGCTGCATTGTGAATGGTAATGTATAGTCAAAGCATTTCTAGCATTATATGACTGTGTGTTTAAATACTGAACGAGCACTGTCTCTTCAGGATGGTATAAATTACCAGTGGTCTGACCGGAGTGACACTGTGTTCACGCACTGGGACTCAGCCGAAGATGACGATAGTGATGATGACTTTGTTTTGGGAAATTGTGTGTACATGAACGTCACAGGAGCCTGGAGGAGAGCGGACTGTGACATGTCTCTGAAAGGAGCACTGTGCTATATACCTCCACTTAGTGAGTCTCTCTCTTTTCCTATCTTCTGTTCTCCTCTCATTTTCTCCCTTCTCTTCTGCTCTTCTCTGCTTTTTTCTATTCTGCTCTTCTCTCATTTTCTCTTTTCTTCTGCTTTCCTCTCCTTTTCTCTCTTCTGCTCTTCTCTCATTTTTTCTTTTCTTCTGCTTTCCTCTCTTTTCTCTCTTCTGCTTTCCTCTCTTCTGCTCTTCTCTCATTTTCTCCCTTCTCTTCTGCTCTTCTCTCATTTTCTCTTTTCTTCTGCTTTCCTCTCTTTCTCTCTCTTTTGTTCTCTTCTCATCTCTTCTGTTCTTGTCTTTCTAATCTTTTCTCTTCTCTTTTCATTTCATCTCCTGTCTTTTTATCTCTTCTCATCTCTTCTATGTTCTTGTCGTCTGTGCTCTTCTCATCTCTTCTCCTCTGTTGTTATCTCTTTTCTTCTATTCTCATATTTGCAGTTCTTCTGTTCTGTGTTCTCCTTAGATCACAGATCCACACACACACACACATACATACACACATTTATTAGTTAATTAGTTAATTTTGTAGAAATGTCATGTGTACATTCTGATGACCTTCTCTTACATCTCTCTCTCTCGCTCTCTCTCTCTCTCTCTCTCTGTGTCTTTTAGAAAGCAGTGCATTCTCCTATGATATTTCGTGCCCAAAAACATGGCTGAAGTTTCGTGGGAGCTGCTATAATTTTGACTCTGTCGTTCTGAGAATGCCCCTAGAGGAAGCGAGAGAGCACTGCAGGAGAAAAGGTATTGCGTCACTGGCCTGTTAGAAGTATGTTACAAGTGTTCCCTCTAGTGGCTAAAGTAAAAGTCAGATTTCAGTGAGTCATAAGTCAGTGACTTACCTCAGTCAGTGACTTTATTTGGTCCATGTTCCTCAGGGCCCCTTGTAAATGTTTTATGGATGAATCATAGGGTTTGGATTCTGTTCATAGGTTACATCTCTTTGTTTTTTAAGAGAATTCCTCAGATGTTTTGACGATCCGGGACGAGAATGAGAACCGGTTCTTCCTGGAGCAGATGAAGAATGTTTATGATGGCTTTCAGACTGTTTGGTTGGGCATTTACTACAACACAGACAGTAAGAGCAGTTGCCTTTCAATGATATGTTTTTGAGACGTATGTATTTGTTACATTTATGTATTACATTTGCGTTTTATAAAAAGATTCATTTGAGCTCTTTACTATTTCACTGAAGCAGTGAAGCCTAGACATGCCTAAAGCATCACACATCACACACGGCATGTCAGATTGTTAAGTAATCCCAAATAAATGTACAGTGGCATATCTGGACACCCCCGGTAAAACCGTACGTTACTGTGAATAGTTAAGTGAGTAAACTGATCTACAAAAAGCAGAAAGTTAAAGACATTTCATGAACGGTGCTTTCATCTAATAGTTGATGCTCAGAAATCAGGATAAGGCTACAAGAAGATGTCAAAGTATTTTCAGGTAGGAGTTCCCTCAGTTCTTGATGTAGTAAAGAAATTGCAGATAACAAGAAAAGTGGAGATCAAGTTGAGGCCTGAAAGACCAAGAACACTTTCTCAGAGAACTGCTAATAGGATTGGAGTGTCGGTACACGATTCTACTGTGCAGTGACACCTCCACAAATGGACCAGCCATCATAAAAAATTCTTTCCTATGTCCTCAACACGTGTCAGAATTGTGTCAGAATTGTTTGGCCTCAATAAGAAAAAGGTATGTGTGGAAGAAGGATGCTGAAAAGAACACCTTTCCAACTGTTAAGCACAGAGTGGATTGGTCATGCTTTGGGTTGTCCTGCATCTAGTGGCATGGAGAGCATTTCACTGGTAGAGGGAGGAATTGGTTTCATTAAATACCAGCAAATTCTGAAGAGGCGCAAGCTCTCACAGTTCCCCGACCTAAACATTATTGAAACTCTGTGGATAGACCTTAAAAAAGCAGTGAATGGAAGAAGACACAAGAATCTAAAAACGTATAACTTATGCGCAGCAAAAAAACAGGAATTGACAGAATATTTACTCACATCTTGATTCGGACAGGATTAATATAACCTGAGGTTATTTTATGGCTCGTTTTACAGAAGGTAAAAGATAACGAAATCTTTACTGAGAAGGGAGCGTGCAATGGGTAAAAATGACTGACTTTGCAATCGGACAAAATCACTGAGAAACACTAGTAATAATTACATTACCCCACCTCCTCATGTAAAACTAATCCCTAATAGGGCTTTAGAAACCTATCGCAAGAAAGAATGGGTAAAATGTCCCTTAGCCGACTATAAAAGTGTTTGCAAGCCGTTGTACTTTCCAAAGGGGCCATTTTTGTCATGTTAAAACAAAAAAAAAAAAAAAAAACCTCTTTAACTTTATGCCTTTTGGAAATCAGGTCATGTTCTTGACAGCAACTATTCACAGTTACAGACATTTTCAAAAGGAGTGCCCTAACCTTTTGCATGTCACAGTGGGTGGTAAATGTGCTTGCCTGGTTTCTGATAAACAAATTCAGTCTTTAAGCTGTCTGTTATTATTTATTTAGCTACTTAGCATAGCATTTCTGTCTTCTAGGCCATTTTTAAAGAAGTTTGGAAAATTGCATGAAGATTAGAGTTTTCACCTAACTATAACTCATTGTGTTGCTTTGTCTGTAGAGTATTTCAGATTTAAATAGCTGAGACTGTGACAGATATGTTAAGGATACAGGAAATCAGTACAATAACCTGTGTCTATTGCAGAAGATGCTCTAACGTGGGTGGACGACTCTGCACTGGGCTATTCCAACTGGCGTTCAAAGGCACCGGACGTGAGTGTGATGAGGGCAGACACGTGTGTGTCGACGCGGGTATCGGATGCTGAGTGGTTTCTGGCCAGCTGCACGGACAAGCTAGGCTTTATCTGCAAAACTCGTACAGGTAAACACTGCTCACATCCTCTGATAGTTTATTTAGATTATTGGTTATTGGTTCTTGATTTAATTTTAATAAAAACACGTTTTATAACATATAAACATGAGTGTCTGTGGTGTTACCACTGCTTGTAATCAAGGATGTTCCAGTCTGATCCGGTGGCACATTTTAATTCTCAATGTCTCTATCGCGCTCTGTTTTATCTGCGGGAGCACAGCTCACCTTCCTCTTTTTTTTAAACCAGCACTGAAGAGCGCATTCAGAACCGAGTGGAAGCTAACGCTAATGCTAATACACACACATGCGCCATAGAAATCCAAATCACAGCACATTCACCCACTATAAACCAGCCATTTCACACCAGTAGACCAACAACAACAACAGATATCATCTTACAGTGTGTACCACTACACACACACACACACACACACGGGAAGTGATTTGACTGCAGTGTTTCAAAGAAGCTGGGAGCTGATTGGTCAGGGAGGAGAGACTGGATTATAAGAGATTAAACACACCATAAAACTGACATTTTAATAATCAATTAGACCAGAATGCCTCGTTATAAAAACTAATTCCAAAAATAATGTGATTTTACTTCAGTACAGACTGTGTGTCTGTATTATTTATACAAACACAAAGATCTGATCAGATCGGCTTGACATCAGATGATACTCAGCATTATAAGAATCGGATCACATTGGGATCACATTGAACAAAATATCCTGATTGGATTATTTTTAATATAATATCATGTAATAAGTCATTTAATACAATCATTTTGTTCCTAAATGTTCAGTAAATTCTAGTATCACTGTTGAAAGAATTCTTGTTTTCAAATTGGTAACCTGATAGGAGAACTAACTTGTATTAGAAATTTCAACCGTTCATTATCATATGCAAAAAATATAATAAGCACAAAATTGGAAATACAAGGTTTTACACACAGTCTATTTTATGAAGAATAACCAGGTAACATTTTGGTAAAATAAAGGACAAGTAAGCCAAAAAGCCAAAAACTTTACATGTGCATTGAACAGTATTTGAAGTTTCTTCCCCACCCACTGCTTTCTTGCACTTGTGCTTTCCAGTAGCACTCACATGTTCCATATCTAGTTAAAGGCCAGATTTCACTTGTTTGTCTGTGGTTTGTGTGGTACCATCACAGATAATTCTTTCTGTGCATTGGATGTGAGAGGTGGGGATACCAAACATAGTAACACCGAAGACAAAAGCACACAATTTGCTCAGTCTTTAAAGTTGGTAAATAACAATTTTAGCCTTGTAGCTAAAAGGAATATAGAACAATAAAATATTGATCACCAGTCACTTTCAACGACGGGGTGACCTTGTTTGACCTCTGCAAACAGAAAGTTGTTCAGAAGCCCACAGACACCACTGACACTAACTTTTAGAGCATGTTTGAATACAATACTCTTTTTTTTTGTTAAACATAATATGATGAGAAAACATTTCGTTTATTGCTGATTTGATTTGATCTTTTGTATTACATCTATATTCAGTGTTTTTCAGTCATCTATATAAGCCATGTTTTTATGTTTTATAGCAGAGGTCCAGGAGGTGGAGATAGAGCCAGTAAATGGTAAGAGCCTTCTCTCATTTGCAAAACTTAGCTTTGGGAACAGGTGGCTTGTGTTTGGACACCACCATATAAAAGGAGTACAAATGTATTAAAAATTCATTTTTTTGTGGTAAATTTAAAAGAAATATAAAGGAACTCTTTACTACCGTCTTTTTGATTTACCACATTCTTTTTAAAGTTGTTTCAACTGGCCATGCTCTTTCCGGGTGGGTAGATGGCGCTCTCTCTCAAAGTGATGGTGGCCGGCACTTTCTCCTCAGAGCATGTCGGCTGATGGCGATGCCACACTGACGGCAGTTTGAAAAGAGGCTGTGGCTGGATTTACATAAATCTGAGGAAACGTGTTAAGCCCTTAGCCTACTAGTGTCGGGAGCATTGCTAGAGCTAGGGGGAGCTACGAATGGGTGGGTTAATTAGCAGTACCAAGTTGGTAGAACAAAGGGGGGGAATTAAAAATAAATACAAATAAAAAAATACATTTGACTTTCAACTTATATTATGTATTTACATTGGAAATACACTTTTAACATGAACACAATTTACTAGAGTGTTTAGTGACTCTCCATCCAATTAAACCAGCATATGGGGCAAGTTGTAACTGTGGCACAGCCTCTACTTTCTGCTGACCGGTCTAGAAATGTTTGATGCTGGAAGGATGTTTTCATCCGTTGCAGAGATGGGCAGGTTGCTTTTCAGTTATTTCAGGAAAACAAACCCAGAAAACATGCTCTGCTTTGCCCAGCATATAATACACTGACATAATAATAATAAGTGCCATACATATTTACACATGCACAGAGCAAAAACCTGAAAGAATGTCATGTGCAGAAGACCGTAATATCAGCTGAAGCGTTCACGTGAAGTGGATTGTGATGTAAATCAACAATAATCCAAACAAATGTGGTCTGCAAGGCCAAAGTATTCCACATGTATAGCAATACATATTGTGTATCATGAAAATATCTTTAAATATCGTGATACAATATTTTTCCCATACCGCCCAGCCCTGATTCCACCTTATTGTGTTTCTCCTGCAGGTTTGCACCACGGAATTGTCCCGGCAGCCGTCCTTGTGGCCGTTCTGTTCTTCGCATTGCTGGCTGGGTTGTTGTGGTTCATCTATAAGCGGAACGCGGTGCACTTCCATAGGCTTCCATCGCTCGGCAGCGCCTACTACAGGCAGGGCGACTCTCAGGCCACAGACTCGGACGGAAACGTTCTCCTCGCTGACCTAGAGACACAGACAGAGGAATAATGTATATGCGTGTGTATGTATGTATGTGTGTGTGTGTCAGTGAGTTTAGTCAGGGATACTGCAGTAGGACCAAACTTGATGAATCTAGTATCTATTGTCATCTGTATGACCCTGCTGTGGTCAGTCTGGGATTATGCACATTACGTTTTCAAAGTGTCATGCAAAAGAAAATAAGAAAGGGACGTTCTAAATAATGGTTATTTTCTTGTTTTCACAATATCAGGGAGATTTTGACACAGCTATTAGAGTGTAAAGATAAGATAGGGAACAGTGTGAAAGGTCTGCTTAGTAAAGGATATTTATGCACCTTTGAAATCCTTTGTTCATGTGAAGATCAGTCGCACAATGCTTTCAGGCCTTCAGAAGACCACTTTTCTTACAACCCTTGTGCGGCAGGAAGTTTCTCTAGCCTGAGTTAGAACAATAAACAACAAATCCTTTAGGAAAACATGGTAGCATGATAGCTTTAAACTTAGTTGCGGCATGCCAAAGCAGCAGAAAGGCTGCAGTGAGACGGACAAGTTTTGAAGGACAACACGGCCTTGTGTTATCACTATTTCAGCACACTTTCAGTGAGCTTCCTTTTTTTCACGACTCTGAATCCTGTTTTATCGGAAATATTGTTGTACAATTACATGTTTGTTCTTTGACAAGCACTTTATCTCCCTTCAGCACCCCGCACTCCGTTTCAGCATTAGTGGAATAAAGGCCATGGACACTGTCCAAATCCAAGTTTAGCCCCTACGTCCTACACTCTGATGAGCTCCAAATCACAAAACACTGCTGAACAAAACAGCCCTGTTTACATTGAAGGAATAGTTAAGCGAGAAATAATGTGGTCAATCAACCAAGGGATGTTTGCTATCCGACTCGTGCCTTTGTAGTTTACAGTCAGGAGATGCTAGGCTGGCTAATGTTGCTAACAAACATTGGCTTTAGGCACCAGCCACAAGTCTTCATTTTTTTTTCTTTTTTTCTGATAAGTCCATGCCAGAACAGTCTCAGTACATACATATCAAAACAAATGAAGATCAGGATGCGCTTTGATAGGGTTGAGAGATGTTTTTTGGGTGAGTTGTTAAGTGTTTGTTAGTGTTAATGTTAGCCTACACTTTTAAAAATAATGGTGCTACAGAGGGATCTATGAGCAATGCCATAGAAGAACTGTTTTGGGTCCATGAGGAAACACTTTTAAGAGATGTGAGTGAGAAGAATCTTTACATTAGTAAAGAACATTTACACTCTTATCTTTAAACCTTTAAAAGGTTATTCAGACACATCCCTTTAGAAAGGAGTTTTTAATAGAATGGGTATTGGCTTTTAAGGCTCCGACTTTCTGATCCTTAGGTTTGCTGTAGCCAAGTGCCATCTGGCACCCTCTAGGCAGCATAAACAGACATGATCCTCAGCTGCTGCAGATTACTTTTTAATTATTTTTACCCTAGACATAGTGAGCAAAACAAAAAGAGCTTTATTTGAACTGATAAGTTTGGTAATGTTACCAGTTAGCAGCCAAAACCAAAGCTGAAGTTGGCTTCTAATTCTAACTCTCCATTCCATCTTAAACAGTGCTGCAGTTACCCTAGGTACATTTTAACCGCTGCATCATTTAAGGTGGAACGGAAAGTTCAGGGAGGAGCAAAACTTTATCTTAGAGCCTCGCTGTAAAAATTACGCAGCAAACAAGTAACATGAAACAGAGCAGCAGGTGGAGGGTTTATTTTATTTTAACGTTTTTGGCCACACTGCCACAACCACCCAGTTTGATTGTAGCCGTGCTATGACAAAGATATTTTATCCTAGTATGAATATACATTGTTACTCCCATCTTGTCTTTACTCTTGAATCACGCCTGTTTAGAAACCAGGCTATGATGGAAATGATCTGTTCTATCAGCAATAAAACCATGCTCCTTTCTTTGGTTCTAAACCAGCTCTGAATGGTGAATTTGTAATTAGCTAATGCTATTGCATACAGTGATAAGTGATAAGACTGCAGAGTTGTAGAGAAAGTGGGAGCTGAAAGGTCAGGTAGGTCAGTCAGACATCTTACCTAAGATATGGGGCTGTATTATTTATAGAAGCACAAAGAATAAACAAACTCGGGCTAAAAAACCTTGATCGGGACATTCCTACCAAAAATGGTTCTTCTATGGCCTTGCTCATAGAACCAAAGAACCATTTGTAGCACCATTTGTAGCTGCTTTCCTGCATCTGGGGAAAGTGATAAATCACGTTAATTAGATCTTTTGCTGAAGTAACCAGTAGGACAGGTATTGTGGAGTGTGACTGGCGTCTCCTGTATTTGTATTATTTAGCTACAAGGATCAGTTTAACTGGGTGGGGCGCGTACAGAAAGTGTATAGAGCCATTTTTTTTTTTCTCGGAGGCCTCATGAACAGAGACAATGTGTCTGTGAACCTTTTCCAAGAAAAAGGGTAGAAGGTCAGCTGTGCTGACATGAGTTCATTTGTATCTGTAAGCAGAAAAAGTAGATGAACGTGGTGCGTGTGTTGTTCGCATGCTCGGCTTAATTTTGCTTTGAGTGGTTTGGTGCATTCTGCTGTCGACAGCTGGAGGGGAAAACTGTTTCCACAGCAAGAGCGTTTCGAGAGCACAGGTGAAACCTGTGGCCTACAGCAGATGACAATCATGGTTCCAGTTTCATACTGTACAGGCACTGTGTGTACTGAAAGTGTTAACGGACTCAAGCCCTAGTACTTTTCTTCTTGGATGTGCTTTTGTATTAAGAATGTTGAGGGACTGTCACGTGGTATTTGGGAAATGTCTGTACAGTATTATGAGTCACAGTTTACAGTATATGCCCTTTTCTTTTTTTTTCCTGTTCAGAATGAGGTGACAGGTTCTGAAGACCAGCATGATGTTGTCCTGAAGCTGAAATGTTGATCTTTATTCCTCATCTGTTTTTACACCATAGAAACATGGCTAGGGGACTCGTTTGTAATATAAAAGACATTTGTACATCACTTTTTATATTTGATCACACACATATGTGGTTCGTGTTTGTTTGTTGGTTTGTTTTTTAATGTTCACGTTTGAAAATGTTGAAGATGTTGATGTTGCGTAATGTTGTGTCCACAGCACCAAAAGATATTTTAGTGGTAATAGCATCTCCTTGTGGAGCATTTTTAGTCTGATATGCCTGAGTAGGTTACAAACCAGATCTACAGAACAGTGTATTGTTTCAAAAAATGCAAATTTGGTGGAACACACATGTCTAGTAAAACCAGTGCTAAGCTTGTCACTTACCAACATGTCTACTATTTGTCATCCTTTAACACATATAAATTACTGATCAGCGCAGTGATTTATCAGTCTACTCAGGCTTTAGCAGATTCAGTAACACTGAGATAAATACTGTTTAGCACATTGATTTATCAGTCTACTCAGGCTTTAGCGGAGCTCAGTAACACTGAGATAAATAACTAATCAGCACAGTGATTTATCAGTCTACTCAGGCTTTAGCAGATTCAGTAACACTGAGATAAATACTGATCAGCACATTGATTTATAAGTCTACTCAGGCTTTAGTAGAGCTCAGTAACCCTGAGATAAATAACTGATCAGCACAGTGATTTATCAGTCTACTCATGCTTCATCAGACCTCAGTAACACTGAGATAAATAACTGATCAGCACAGTGATTTATCAGTCTACTTAGGCTTTAGTAGAGTTCAGTAACACTGAGATAAATAACTGATCAGCACAGTGATTTATCAGTCGACTCAGGCTTTAGTAGAGTTCAGTAACACTGAGATAAATAACTGATCAGCACATTGATTTATCAGTCTACTCAGGCTTTAGTAGAGTTCAGTAACACTGAGATAAATAACTGATCAGCACAGTGATTTATCAGTCTACTCAGGCTTTAGTAGAGTTCAGTAACACTGAGATACTAACTGATCAGCACAGTGATTTATCAGTCTACTCATGCTTCATCAGACCTCAGTAACACTGAGATAAATAACTGATCAGCACAGTGATTTATCAGTCTACTCAGGCTTTAGTAGAGCTCAGTAACACTGAGATAAATAACTGATCAGCACAGTGATTTATCAGTCTACTCAGGCTTTAGTAGAGCTCAGTAACACTGAGATAAATAACTGATCAGCACAGTGATTTACCAGTCTACTCAGGCTTTAGTAGTTTTACTCACTTTTTTTTCACTCACTTTTTCTCGGTGAGTATATCATCTAAAAGTATTTATCTTAAAAAAGGAAGTGTATTGAGATTTTCTTAATGCAACAGAAACTGAATACAGATGCTTGATTTCTCACTTCTCAATGCATATTCCCAATGATGTATTGTAATATGGAAGGTATGCCTTCTAATTAGGAAAATCCGCTACTTTAAGATGCTCTAAATTTGACTTGACCTGCCACAAAAAAATCCCACTCCCTCGCCCAGTAAGACTTCTTTTCATTCTGTAGAAACCCCATAAAAGTAGAGGCTTTTACTGCAGCAAACAGGGACAGTGTTACCATCAATACAATTGGTCTCAGAGGAAGCGTTGGATAAGGTGTACACACTCGTACAAATAGTGTCTACAACAATCAGATGTGTGTCACGGTTTGTAATGGGATGAGGGTCGCACATTGTTCCCGTGCCAGTCAATAGCTCCCACTCTGGGCCGAGAATAATCGACAGGCCATGCCATGTTGGGGCGTGGCTTTTGGGCCAGTTGCGCATTTGACAGTTGACCAATCAGGAGGCTGCATTTAGGAGGGCAATAACAGAAACAGAAAATGGTTCAGGAGCTGCGAGTCGTTGGGAGGGGAAGGCAGAGCGGCTCAGCGTGAGAGGAGTAGCGGCGTAACCTGAAGTGTTATGGTAGTTTTGAAGAGTCGAATGACTGAAAGCAGTATCCTTAAGTTTTGAAATCATGGACTGGGCTGAGCAGACGCTGCTGCGCACTTTATTGTGTCTACTTTTGGGACAGAGCGCAGTTCATTTGGGAAGTTACGCGTCGACTGTAGTCACTGGTAAGTAGCTACGGTCGCGTTCGTCTCCTAACCAGCACCTCAAGTCATATTTCTGGCCTTTTTTTTAGGTGACGGACTCTTCAGACTGAGTAAGCTGGGCAGGCAGAAGCCTGGCGCTCTTTAGTTCTTGGTGGGGGGGTGGAAGTCTGAGGCTGGACAACTAGTGCTAGCTAATTAGGACGAAATAAACCAAGTATCGCTCGTGTAGTTTCACTTCTCCGGATAGTTGGCTAACGTTAGCTGGTGCTAGCCAGTTGACGTGAAGTTCGTCTCTGGTGGTTAGCTAGCTAAACGTTGGAGTGTGCGGAGTTAGGTTAACGTTAGCCTGGCTGTAGGGTCGGGTAGGGTCAGGCTTAGGTTACAGCAGCATGACTTCGCATTGTTGGGACCCAACTAAAGCCGTGTTCCCGACCGCTCTCGACATTTTCTAAGGCTTTGTGCGCTTTTCAACGACAGAAAGTCCCCAAAACTCGGCGAGGCGGCGTGGTTGTGGGTGCGCGCCCCTGCGCGCGCGCGCGCGTGCGTGCGTGTGTGCGTGTTCAGACAACAGCTAAAAACGTGTGCGCGAGCGAGTGAATAATGGGGCCTGTTATGCTGTGTCGAGCATGCGAATTAAAAATGAGCTCTTAAAACTATTTGCATATCTTTTAACTTAGATCTTACACTGCACGACCCAGAGGGCCTGTTGTGCATCTGTTTTGAGTTTGAGAAGGAGAATCCGGTCATTGTGTGGCGTGGTAAGCCTTTAGAAAAGGGAAAAAGGGGAAATTTAATCCCTAAATTCTCCTTCCTTGTCCATAAACCATGTTCAGAATGGTCTTTGGTCTCCACCCAAACAGCTCCAGGCCTATAATTCTCACCCCCCTGATTTCTGCAAACTGAACTGCACACACTGTTGGAAAATAAGGGAGTTCATAGGGAGGTTATTGCCCATAGAAAGAGACTGTTAACTGGGAGCTCCACTTCACTTCACTTCAGTCTGAGGTATTCAGCACAGCTGCATAATTAGATTTTTCCTAGATTAAATCAGAGTTGCAGTTTAAGTTTAGGACCTCTAGCTGTGGCAAGCAAACTTTGATTCAGTACATACGGTTTTCTATCTACTGAAATGCTAGAAATGGCTTTTTTTGTCTTTTAGGTAGCAGCTTTTCAGATTGTACGTTTATTGACCTCCCAGTGCTGAAGATGAATTTCTGCTCTGAGAGAAATATTGGGCTGGTAATCTTAATGCTTCCCTCAGAATACGCCTTGTAAAGTCATGAAACGTTTACGTAGAGCTCTCGCCTTCTTGTAGTGCACCAGAAAAATGTCCACACGTTTTATTTTGTGCATTGATTTAAGATTTAACCCCCCCCCCCCCCCCCCTCTCTCTCTCTCTCTCTCTCTCTCTCTTTGTTGTCCCACAGGTGATGACACCTTCTCCATCCAGCATGAGGGCACAGGCAAATGTTTGCAGGCCCAGCACAACTCCCTAAAGCTAGGAAACTGTTCAGCAGACCCATCCTGTTTGTGGAAGTGGGGCTCAGGCCATCGGCTTTTCCACACAGGGTCGTCCGCCTGCCTGGCCATGGACGTACCCACCAAGACGCTGTCCCTCGCCAGCTGTTCAGCAGAGCCTGAGTTGCAGTGGTTCTGCTATGAAGGATCCATTTATACCACTTATCAGATGAGGCTAAGCGCGATCGCCAACGGAACGGTGTTGGCCAAGCGAGATGCACCGGATTCCTGGATCAGAGGAGGCACATCTGAAAACATCTGTCAGCAGATGTATCAGAGTAAGAGAATTCAAAGCATGTGTGTGCATACTCATGCACAGAGGTGTCGCAGTTAAGGTGACTATATAGGTGATTATTTGGTTAAGGTTTTAGGACGTTCATTCAGATACATTCTCAATGAATTAACAAAGATTAGTTAGTGGATTATTTATAAGGGATGTAGCGATATGAAAATTGTTTGACGCTGAAATCTGATCTTTTTAATATACATGTTATATTGTATTACATGCAAAAAAGGTGTCCTCCGCATTTAACCCATCTGTGGTAGTGAACACACACACACACACACACACACACACACACACACACACTAGTAAACTAGGGGCAGTGAGTACACACACACCCAGAGCGGTGGGCAGCCAACTCCAGCGCCCAGGGAGCAGCGAGGGTACAGGGCCTTGCTCAAGAGCCCAACAGTGGCAGCTTGCCGAGCCCAGGAATCAAACCCACAACCCTGTTATCGATAGCCCGGTGCTCTAACCGCTGAGCCACCACTTATTTATGGCTTCCTGGTTTATTCATTTTACATAAGACATTTTAAAAAAAAAAAAAGTTTGAAAGATCATGGACAGCATGTTAATGTTCAGTTGACGTCTTTTTCAGTATTAGACTCGGACAATGAAATAAGGAGTAGATTCCTATTTCAATTGCTGGTGTTATTGGTAGTGGTAGTCATGAAAATGGCCTAACAGAGGCTCACTAGCTTTGCTCTGATGTCGATGTTTGTGTTAAAGGCTGTTTATTTTTTGTCATGTAGTCCCCAATGGGATTCACATGACTCTATAAATCAGCACTTTGCTAGTCGTTTAGCTGATTTGATGGCTATTACCTCTTTGTAACTGATTAGGCCTTAGTTGTTTACATATAGAGTCTCATCTTATGGAGTATGTGGAAGTGTGATTCAATTCAAAGTCTAGTTTTGCTTCTGCTATCTGCCTTTCGTAGCGGAGTTTATGGGGAATTCCTTTCATCCGTCAACATTTTATTCCCCTTCAATAAGTCATAAACCAAATTATGGACTGCAGGAAAGTCCAGGTTTAATTTGCTTTCGTTTTGATCTGTTGTGCCAGCTTTTTCTGACTTCTCGGAAACTTTGATTATCTTTGTTGTGCGGTTACAGTTTAGTTTTCTTGTGGCGTGGCTGGTGTGTGGTGCATTTAGATAGTGTTTTTATTTATATATATATATATATATATATATATATATATATATATATATATATATATATATATATATACACACACACACACACACACACAAGGTCGTAATGTAGTTGGTAATGTAGCTATAGTATATAACTATAACTGTAGATGCAGTATAGGAAGTTGGTGGGTAAAAAGTGAAACCAAGGTTAAATGTGGGCTTTAAGAATGTGGCTACAGTTTGAATTGATTGTATTTATCTTGGATTATTCACTGGAGGGTGGTATGTGGTACATTGAAATCATCTAGCTCACGTTTCGCAAAGTGAGACACACAGACCTATTTATCTTCAAACCAAGTTTATTTTTAGAAACTGAAATTAGGTCTTAATGACCTGAATCTGAAGTTGTGTGACCTTATATAGGATTAAGGTCTGTAATCAAAGCAGGACTTTGACCATTTCTGTACCCCTCTCCTGCTGTACCTGTAGTTAACCTGTGGCTGTACCTGACAAGCCTGTAGTTTGTCTGCAGTTAAACCTTATCTGCTGTTGTTGGTGGTTGATAACTCAGTTCAGAGTGTACTCAGACACTTCCTACAATAGTCTAGAGTCTTCCGCCGCTGTTAACATATGCAGGCCAGTCTTTTTTTATACACGTACACAGACACCACATGGTGCTCTCGCTCTCACTCTCTCATTCTTCACTAATACACTCATGTTTGTCTGTGTTCTCAGTGATGCACACTAGCGGTGGTAACTCTAATGGAGCACCCTGCAAATTCCCCTTCCTGTATAACGGCACATGGCACCACGGTTGTCTCCCTGCCGATGATATCCATCCTCCTGACTGGTGTTCCACGACAGAAAATTACAATGAGGATTCGAAGTGGGGACTCTGTCTAAAATATGGTGAGCTTTGTTTACTCAGGTGTGTGTGTGTGTGTGTGTGTGTGTGGTTTTTTTTTGTTTGTTTGTTTTGAGCTTTGCTGATCTGTGTGTGTGTGTGTGTGTGTGTGTGTGTGTGTGTGTGTGTGTGTGTGTGTGTGTGTGTGTGTGTGTGTGTGTGTGGTTTTTTTTGTTTGTTTGTTTTGAGCTTTGCTGGTGTGTGTGTGTGTGTGTGTGTGTTTTTTTTTGTTTGTTTGTTTTGAGCTTTGCTGATCTGGGGGCAAATTTGGGGTGGTTAGATGTGAGAAGGATACAGTTAGTGTAGTATGTTAAGAAATAGTTTTGAGTCATTTTAATATGTAAAATTGGCCCTTAGATTTTAGTGAATTTAGCTGGAGAGAATTGGGGATTTTGGTAGATCTTCCCAAAATACAGCACAGCAGTAACTCTTGTCATTATTCACACAAACGTTAATATAGTATTTTAATTTTTTGTGCTGCCAGAGCTCATAACTGAGGTTTAGTTCCTGAATTTGTCACAGTTGTGACCTGTTGTGTCGTCGTCATTGTAGTAGTATTTGATTTATTTTTTAATGGGAGACCAACAGTAAATAAAACATTTCAGATGATCAAAATTCCAAACAGGAAACTATTTAAGGTTTAATTTTTAAAAGTAAAATTTAAGCTGAACTGTAAGCTTTTTAAAAATAATGGTCTGTCTCTCTGTCTCAGAGGAGGGGTGCGGCGCTCTATGGAACATCTCCAAGAATGGCCGTTGTTACCAGGTGATCTCCACGGCAATGGTAACCTGGCACGAGGCACGGGATTCTTGCCGTTCTCAGGGTGGAGACTTACTCAGTGTATCCAGTTCTGAGGACCTGCGGATCTGTAAATATAGACTAATTATGTACTGCACTGACACTCTGTCCACAATGCATGATTGGAGCTGCAAACACAGTGCAATGTCTGTGGCCTAACTGTAGGATATTTATCTTTTATATAAAAGCTTAAAGATTCAATTATATTCTAACCAGATGCCTTACAGGTTTGTCCAAAAACGAAAGCAAAGATGTGTTTGTCATTAATACCAATTCTAAACCAAACTATTTCCATATACTGTTTTCTGCCACAACACTCCCTCGTTGTCTCTGCATTTTCTTTTTGACTTGCTGTACAGTTCAGTGTTGTAAGCAAGTGCCATTGTCTCGTAACTTTTTCTGAGCTTTTCTAACATCCTGTGTTTTGCCACAGCATTTTTAGGTGTTTAGCTTTGATGTGTTTTCTCCACCTGTAGCTGCAATCTTGTAGTGTTTGCATTCTAAAAGCTAGTGTTCAGCTACAGTTCTTTTACATTCTTCCATAATTCTGTAAATCAGTGGAACATAACTTCTCATATTGATTTTGATTACTACTGAAATGTTGCTTTTGCGTCATATTAGTCATTCTCTTTAATAATTGATCTTTCTTAAACTCAACAATAACTGTAATGTGTTTTAACAGTTAAAGCAGGAACTGAACTACCGGAGAAGCAGTGGATTGGGCTGAACCGTCTGGACTGGTTACAGGGCTGGCAGTGGTCAGATGGATCACCCCTAGCATACATCCCATGGGATGCAGGTACTTGCAGCATAAAAGTGTCATTGGAGACTACGTTTGGGTGGTGGTGGGTGTCTGATTTGTATTGGAAAGTGCTAATGGATTGCAATTGCCATCACTGAATAATTTAAATGAAAACATCCTGTCCATGACTAAGCATATCATTATATAAAGTGTGTGTGGGAATATATACAGTTAAGCGGGAAAAGTTTTTAGTACTTTACAAACTTTCTCTACAATAGGTTAAGTTAATTTTTTGCCTCAAAAATCTACACAAAATAGCCCACATGACATAACACAGGGAAAGCAGGCATTTTGACATTTGTCCTAATTTATTAAAAATCTAAAATTAAAATATGTACACAAGTGTGCACACCTTTTGACATGCCATCCAAAAGTGAGCTGTGGTGCATTTTGTTTTGACTGATTCTGTTTCATTGAGTCCACCTGTGGTAAACCACACCTTTTATGGGGTAAGTGGCCAGACGGAAGCCACTTCTTAGTGAAAGGCACGTGACCGTCTTCTTGGAGTGCCTAAAGTCATCTGGAGGGTTCTCAAACCACGAGAAACAAGATTATCTGCTCTGATAAAACAAAAATTTAACTTTATGGCCTAAATACAAAGCATCACATCTGGACAAGACCAGGCACTGCTCTTCACCTGGCTAATGCTGTTCCTAAGTTAAGCATGGCGGTGGCGGTATCACAATACTGGGTGTTTTTCAGCAGCGGGGCTAGGCGACTAGTCCTAATAGACGGAAAGATCAAATCAAAGTATACTGAGATCCTTGAAGGAAAATCTGCTCTAGATTGCCCTGGACCTCAGGCTGGGACGAAGGTTTACCTTCCAACATGACAAAGACCCAAAGCGCACAGCCAATAGAACAAAGAAGTGGCTTCAAAAAAAAGTCTGTGCGTGTCCTTGAGTGACCCAGCCAGAGCTCATATGTGGAAGAAGCTGAAAATGGCTGTGTATTGACATTCCCCATCCAACCTAATGGACCTAGCAAGGATATGCCAAGAGGAATGGGCAAAAAATGTCCAGAAATGGGCGTGTCAAGCTTGTATTTTCTTTCCCAAGACACCTTGAAGCTGTAATTCTCATGGTCCATCAGCCAATTATTAGACTAAGGGTGCCTACAGATACGCAACCACTAAATACCCTGTTGTTTTCAGTAAAATGAAATTGCATATTTTCTAAAAACCTGTTTTGACTTCGTAATTATTGGTGGTTGTGTGGAGATGTTTGAGGCAAAAATAAATAAATAGTATATAAAAAAATATATAAAAAAATATTTTAGAATATTATGTCCACTCTGCTCATTGAATCAGTTCTGCATACTTTGTTAGCCTCCTGTTTATCAATGGTCAGGACCCCACAGGACCGCCACAGAGCATGTATTATTTGGGTGGTGGGTTTCAGTACTGAAGTGACCAGGACGTGGTGGTGTGTCAGGGTTACACTAGTAGGAGTGGGTCAAGTTTTGTCATAAAGTAATTTAGATTTAATTATAAATGTTTAACCAGTCATCACTGTTCACATGACTGTTTACCTACCTAACCTGCATAGTTTGGATTCCGTTCAGCAACGTTGCATATAAAAAGTCACATTAGTGTCATGGCTGAAACCTATTTGAAAGCTGAATATTACAAAGCATATTATGTATCATGCAAGAATTGTGATGTGACAAAATATTTAGAAAGGCCGAATGGCAACAACAGGCCCAGACAACAGATCACACTTTACTACTATATGCTGCAAAACATTCAAATAGAGTCAGGGCTGTATCAGATCTACATCAGCCTTACGAGCCAATACATTCTGCTGCTTTCTACATTTGAATCCTGAATTGAAGAAACTGAAACAAGGCATAGATTCAGCAGTCTAATCATTGTCCACAACATACAAAAGAAACTAACTGCTGTAGCATGTATAGTTGTTGAATTGGTGCTGCCATGCTATGTTATCGTAAGCTATTGTTAAACAGCAGACAGAACCTTTCATTGTTTAAGGCCTGAGGTGGAGCAGCCCCACCATCTTTTTGTGGTGCGAGTGTGGCATTCTGTCCCAAAAGACAATGGGCTACTGTTAGCGGCAAGGTCACTGTTGATTTGGACGCGTGTATGCATTTATCTGTCTGCATGTAGAGTGTCTCTGTGTTTGAATAACAAGTCAGCTGTTTCAGTGGGGCCTTTATACATCTGTAAGGGAGTGACTCATTATCTATCTATTTATTTATTTATTTATATTTTTTGTAAAGGGCAACAGGGGTGACAGGATACCATGTCTTGAAATTAGTTTTTTATTTTTTTTATTTTGGTCTGTTTGTGTAATTACTCAAGAATTGGTAATGGTGCAATATGCTATTTTATGTAAAAGTCTGTTTGTTTCGTTCCTTATGCTAACTGCTTTTGTGGAAAATGGAAGTGCAGTATGATGTATTATAACAGCTATTTTTTTCCCCCCAAGAATGTCATGCCTACTATTGAGCCGTAGAATGCATTTATTGAGTATTTAATTGAAGTTGTTATTGAGTTTTCTCAATAAGCTCTGCTTTGATTGGGTGGTTAAGTTAATTGCATTGTCTCTCAGTTTTTTAAAACTGTATGGTTAACGTTTGTAATTATTTTTTTGTACTTACAAAATTTGTTGGTCTGTTCTCGGTGTAGTGTTTAAGTGTCCTAACTGGCCAGCTAGGGATTTAGCCTAGCATATATTCCACGGAGCTTGAAAGTGATGTCCTGCTCTCCGGTGTTACAAGCATCAACACCATGTTCTCTCGAAGTGGCTGTGATTGTGTGTGCTGCAGCTTTGATGTGAAAAGGCTTTCGCTAGCAGGCTGGGTCTAGGCCAAGACTGTTATGTAACAGTTTTAAGGTTTCGGAATGGGCCTGTTTTACAGCTGTTTTGGATAGTTTTGGGTTCATGTAATTTTTCCCCACCAGTGGTACATGCTGGTTTAATCAAACATAAGAAGGAGTTTAGAGGCAGACAGCCGTCAGTACACTACTTCTTTTGATTGACACAACACAATGGATTGCACTTAATATTACCAAAGACCTAAATTAACCTGAAATAGGCTTAATAAAGCAGGTGCAATATGGTTTCAGGTCGGTGAAGTGCTGTACTGCTATTTCTCACAATGTAGTTCATGGTTCACATCAAGTATCTTAATGTGTTCTTTTTATCCTATTGCTTACCCGTCCAGAACAATTCAGTGTGGAAACTGTGTTTTGTTATTTGTTAGCGTCATCTGGAGCCGAGTCATTCCTGCTGGCATCAGACTGCGGAGTTATGCACCCCAATATGCGCTTCAGCAGCGAAGCGTGCGAGATGAAGCTGCCATACATCTGTGAGAAGATGGAGAACCACACACAGACTAAGGCTGCAGGTAGGGCATAGACACTTCTGTCTCAGCACTCTCTGAGGAATGTGATGTATAGATCAAACTCAATATTGTGTGATGTTTTTTTTTTTTTTTTGCAGACGAAAGGGTGTACAAACCCACAGTGTGTGAGAGCGGTTGGATACCACGTGGGGGGTTTTGCTATAAGCTGTATGGAAATGACACCAGGATGTTTAAGACTTATGCAGATGCCCAGAAGGTGTGTTTGGAGAATGGAGCTCAACTGGCCAGCATCCACAGCCTGGAGGACATTGAGCTGCTCAACACTGAATTCAACAATGGTACACATGTGCGCACACACTCGCACAACACACAAACACAGACTAAACACCAGGGTAAGGTGGTTGCATGAGTAGTCATTCTAGATTGGATTACGAAAACCATAATCAATATCAGAGCCAATCTCCCACTTAATGTAACTTCTCCTATGTCTGAACAACGCACACTCTAAATAATGCATGACTCGGGGTGGAAACTGTACACTCAGCTTCCATCAGCTGAATATTTTGTTCAGAGAATCAAAGCAAGAATAATGGATGGAGGTTTTTGCATCGAGAGCTGGATGTGTAACATTTATGTAGCATTGTTAAACTTCAGCTGCTTCAGTATTGTCTGTGCATATTAAGCTTTTTTTTTTTTTGGTTGGGGTTTAATGTTAAACAACAAAACTGTATTTGCACACACTGTAACATCTTTGGCTGAAGCACAGTCACAGATTGTGTCACAGACCATCTTGCTAATATCTCAAGTACCGTTTAACCAGTAAAAGAACCACTTTAGCAGCCAAATGTTTTTTGAGTAGTCGTTTAACTTTTAACTACAGAACCCTCAAAGACCTCAGTTGTTTTTAATAGTCCAACAGAAATGTCAGTTGGCCAGAATCAGTGAGTTGTTTTTTTTGGGGGGGTTTTTTGGCATCTGCAAAAAAAAAAAAAAAATTATGTTGACGTTCAGTGGAAATCTATGCTGGTTTTGGGTTTCTTCCTCATCCTGTTAAGTTATTTTGGAAATATGAGGCTTTTGCGTGACTGCAGCAGTTACTGAAGAAGTCTGACTATTAATAACTGATTGTCAGCCAGTATAGCACTAGTAGTTTCACTAAAACTGGAAACTTGAAGTATAAGGTTTGGAGACACTAGATGTAGAATGACTTAGAATTGTATTTCATTCATGAAACATAGATATAGAATTTATGAAACACTTGTTTGATCGCATTAAGCTGCTTCAGTATTATAGACAATCTTATTACATTTCTACGTTCTATAAGCAGTTAAATTCTATATCTAGAAATGCACAGTGATTCCAAATCACACTGGACTGCTATGATAAAACCTCCACTTTATTTATTTAATGCATTTGCAGCCTTACAACATAAAAAAAAATGCTAGTCTTTGTGGATGTGGAACCGGTGTGTGGAAAGGTTTTTTAATTTTTTTTTTATTTTGGCATTTCTGAAATGCTAACTAGTGTTCTAATTATGTATTTGTTTTTGTTTGTTGACATAACTTGCCAGAGTCTGATGCTTTGCCATTGATGTGTGGGTAAATCAATCTCGCTCTTTTTCTCGCTCTCTTGCAGCAATTTCTCATATTTGGATAGGTCTAAAGGCCACTTCCAAAACTGATCTCTTTAAGTGGGAGGACGGGACAGATGTGTCATTTACATACTGGGGACGTACCCAACCACCACTGCTGACCCCCAGCACCAGCAGCTGTGTGATGACCTTTGAAGCGGTAAAAGGCTGCTCTGCTGTTCTTCAGCTTTGTAGAGTGGTGCAATACATTATGGAAGCCCTGTTTGTTTGCTTATTTATTTATTATTATTAAGTCTGTTGGTATGTCTCATCTTGGGTCTAAAAAGAGCGTTTTTCTCTTCATTTTGAGATCCTTGATATTTTGAGATGTTTTTGGAATGAGAAAAAAAATGGCAGGAATACTTGTAAGAATGTAAGAATTTACTTGCACTAAGCACGAATCTTTTCTATTCTCTCACCCTTATGCACTCCCACCCACCACCACCACCACCACCACCAACACTAACAGGAACATGTATGGTTTGTGGCAAATTGCAACTCACAGAGTCCCTTCCTTTGTAAGAAGAATGGCACTGTGAATGAGAGTGCTGCAGATGAAGGCTGCCCACAGGATGGGGTGAGTCACTATCTCGGAGTCTGACCCGGAGCAAAAGCCACGGCTTTATGAGTAAACAGTAAGTGATACGGAGAGATAACGAGTCTTCCACTGTGTTTGGTTTGTGCAGGGTTGGAGGAGGCATGGGAACGCTTGTTATAAAATTGACTCCCGGGAGGTCTCCTACAAGAACAGCTGTAAACTTACCATCAATAACAGGTGAAAGGGCAAACATTTAGGACAGATTGAACACATTTACTCAGTTCACATAATTCATCAAACTCAATCTCTCAAGCTTTCTCTCTCTTCCTGTATCTCTCACACTCTCTCCCTCCTTCTCGCTCACTTGTTTGTGCATGTTTTGGTCTTTCATTCTTTCACTTTCATTTGTTCACTGCATCTCCTTCACTCCAGTCTTCCTCTTAATCAGCTATTACTTTTTCATCTCATCTCTTCTGTTTCTGGCAGCATGTACAGGCCTAAATAGATATTTAATAGCTGATAAACTACTTTTTTATTGTTTGGCAGTGTAGAAATGCTGGTAAATAGCCTCTAATGGTTCTATGTTCTGTGTTTGTGTGTAGATTTGAGCAGGCATTCATTAATAGTCTTCTGAAGGAGCGTATCAGCAGTCAGGCGCTGTTCTTCTGGACGGGGCTACAGGACTCTAAAGGCACAGGAGAATACCAGTGGTTCAGTCAGTCTGAACAAGAAGACAAAGTCACGTATACCAACTGGAAATGGCAAGAACCAGGTTAAACATGCTTACCCACTATCAATTATACAGAATATACACTACTACAGGTTGAAATGAACCTAGATTTGACCTGCTACTCTATATGGACAAAAGTATTGAGAGACACCTTTTAATCATAAATGCAGGCGTTTCATTCAGTCCCATTGCTGCAGGTTAAATGTCCTAGCCTCGCAGTCTGCTCTGCCAAACATTAGTGAATGAATGGGTCTTTCTAAAGAGCTCACTGAATTTGTGTGCTACTGTAATAGGACCCCACCATTGCAGCATGTCACGTCTGTGATATGTATTTAGGAACCACAGCAGCTCAGGCATGATGTGGCAGACCCCATAAAGGCACAGAGCTGTGTTGCCTCCTCTCCGCATCAACATCAGCACAAAACCTGTGTGTCTGGAGTTTTATCACATGACTTGTTTCCATGGCTGAGCAGCTACATGCTCACCTTATGTTACAAAGCACAATGCGGAGCATTGGATGAAGTGGTGTAAAGCATGCTGCCACTGTACTTTGGAGCAGCGGAAACGTGTTCTGTGGAGTTACTGATCCCATTTGTCTGGCAGTCTGGTGGACCAGTCTGGGATTGGTGAACACCAGAAGATTATTACCTGCCGTGCATTGACCTGACTGCATTGTGCTGGTGTAAAGTTTGGTGGGAGAGGGATAATGCTATGCGTTTCAGGGGTTTTCCTAGGCCCCTTAGTTCCAGTGAAGGGAAGTCTTAATGCTGAAGCACATTTACACAATCACATGCTTTCAACTTTGTGGAAACAGTTTGGGGAAGTAATTTTCTTCTCCTGCTTTAGCTGCACAAGTGGTACCATCCTCATATTAATGTCTGTGAGTTTAGAATGGGATGTCATAAAATCTCCTGTAGGTGCATTGTGTAGGTGTCTCAAAACCTTTGTCCATATGGTGTATATTCTTGTTTGTAGCTATTAGGTTCTATTCATTGCTCACCGCATAAGCGTCTTTGCTTCCATAAGCTGTATTTGCTGTGTTATTTATAGTTGTCTATGTGCGTCAGAACTTGGTCAGTGGTTGTCAGCTTTTCCTAAATGTGTGTTAATGTGTTGTATTGCAGCTAATTCAGGAGGATGTGCAGTGATGTCCACAGCAAGCCCACTAGGTCAGTGGTTTGTCAAGAACTGCACTGTGTTTAAAGCTGGGAGTATCTGTAAAAAAGTTATATCAACTGCCCCACTTACACCAACTCCGGCCGAGCCTGATCTCAACGCCAGCTGCCCCCAAGGATGGGTCTCCAAAGAGGGAATGAAGTACTGCTACAAGGTGGGTGGGTGTGTCTATGCCTTTGTAAAAGTGGGAGGGTAAATCCCACACACCTTTATCACACAGAATGCTTGAGCGTGTTATTGCATGCCTTCACGGATGTGTACACATACAGGTCTTTCATGAGGAGAGGCTGAGTCGTAAGCGATCGTGGGAAGAAGCCGAGCGGTTCTGTGAAGCACTGGGAGCACACCTTCCAAGCTTTACTGAAGTGGACGAGATGACAGCACTCCATAACATTATGAGAGACTCCATTAGGTACCAGTCACCAAACACATATACTAGCTTAAAATGTTGAGTAGTCAGGATCCATCATGTTTGGACATTATTAGGAAATATTCATAGGGTCAGGTTTATATTTCACTAATCGAGTCCTAGAGGAACTCTAGAAACATTTGATAAATGACAAAAAAGCCCATTTCACACCAGAAGCAACGAGGTGCGTGTTATTTCCCACTGTTGGTTTCTGTTTTGGCTGGTATTTTCATTTCATAAGTTCTATGTGTATCATGAAGTTCTTTAAACAAATGGGGAATGATGTGAAAAAGTGCAATGTTGAATGTCAGAAGGGTTTTCAATTTCTGATTTGTCGATAGTTTGTAAAACATGAACCCATAGTCTATTTTTGCAGTTCATGCTCCTATTACCACGTGACCGGTGTGCAAGACTACATTGACTAGATTAGGAGGATGTTGCTTGTGCAGCGTCATTTACAGCGGTTACCACATCTGGTATGAAATGGGCTTAACACAATTATTGGACCGCATAACACACTTGTGTAGCTGACAGAGAGACAAACTGACTGAAAACAATGCAGGTCACATTTTTTTAAAAGCTAAAAATCTGAATATTTCTGTAAGTGTTGCAATGGCATAATGGATCATGTTATATCTCAGAGCCGTGTCTAATAATAGAGCAGTGATGTCCTTTCATATTCAGAGCAGGGGATTTAACCAGTCTGCTACAGAGCTGCTTATGTACCAGCTCAAAAACTCAAACACACTCTAAATGAGGGGCAATTTCATTTCATTCTAATTGCACAGAATAAAAACTAGGCAATCAATAAAAAAACATAGTAATTTTTTTAAGTACATATCTACCTATGGTCTTAAAAAAAACATCAGATGGTTGAAATGTATTTATTTGATATAATCTGTAAATAATTATACATATGAATAATATACTTATATAAATTGAATAATGCATTATTGAAGTGGAATTTAGGATATTTGGTTAGCTGATGCTTCAGCTTTATGAATTATTGATCTGAGCCAATCTTTTTGTTTGTATGAATAATACAGTCACACAGTTTAACTCAGAGTTTAAAGTCAGAGTAATTTTTGTACCGTTTTCAGTACCATTACAGTACGATTGATAGTTTAGCAGAGACTTTTCTTAAAATAATTGTTTTATAGTGTGATTAATATCTTATAATACACATTGACTCTCCTCCCTGACCATTCAGCTCCCAGTTCCTTTAATACACTGCAGTCAACCATAAATGTTTTCAACTGTGTTCTGATTTGTATTCAGATTTCAGACAGTATGAGGAAGGTTCTAACACTATCAGAGTGACTCATGGTATTGTTTTATTTTTGTGATGTGCAGTGATGATCGTTTCTTCTGGGTTGGATTAAATCGACGAAATCCAAACAACGACAATGGCTGGGAGTGGAGTGACGGCCGACCTGTGAGTTAACAGGAACTCTGCTAAACACTCCCTATTTGCTGTCTGTTTCTGTATGTGCAGTATTTTATTTTTCTATTCCCTTTTTGCTCTGTAACAGGTGTCCATGACGATTTTTCCCCAAGAGTTTCATGAAGATGACGATTATAACCGAGACTGTGCTGCATTTAAGGTAATCTCCATCTGTAGGTTTAAAACTCTCTCTCTCTAACCAGTGTTAAAGAGCCCCCTTTGTTACCCTAATGGTTACAGATTCATTGTTAATATACAGAAGTGCGCTGTGAAAAACCGAGGCAGCTTATGTTTACACACCTTTAGTGTGGGCTAAGATGGTGGATGTCCGTGTTGCTAGTGTCCAGATAGTTTGTACTAGTTTCCAGTTAGATTTTTGGCTTATGAGCATAATAGCTATGAATCAATTGCTCGCCCACAGCAAATGTCAGCCAATCAATGCTCAGAGCTCTGGCTTAGTCATTCCATGCCTAGCATTAAATCTCAACTGGGAGTGGGTGGTTATGCAAATACGCCATGGAGTGGATCAGAACATATGCTTACGTCCGGGTGGGCCTCATTACACAGACATTCCAGTGGAATAGAGTAAAAAGTGGTGTTTTACATTATTCCCCTGATGCCTGCTTAAGGTTTGAGTGGTTTTAGGCACAAAAACTTGTCATGTCGTTAATTTTGTCTCTGCCATTTTCCAACTCTTTCCTTTTCTGTCACTTCAAAAAGACTAATGTAAATTACCTCTGTTCCGATCGGCTGCCTTGTGTTGTGGCTCTTTTAAAAAGCAGTCTAACCTGAAACGTTTCTTTATAACCGTGACATGAATAGGCAAGGTGCATGCAAAGCATTCAGTTTTGTAACCTTCCTAAAAGGCAGGAGGCCTTTAAATGGGACCTTTGCATTTTGTTTTCTTCTGGGAGGCACTAATATGGGAATTGTGGGTTGATTCTGATTCCAGTATTTTTCATAGTTTTTGCACATGCCGATACCGGACTAAATTTGGGCCTAAATCCACCTAGAACTTGTACTGGTAATATTGCATATATCTATTTAAATCTACCCTCTAAAGAATGAGTTTCAACCATTTAGACGTCTGGAAAAAATGGCTCTGGGCTGTGCTAAAAGGCTGTTGTTACACTATCAACACTTGAGTCAAAGAACCATTTTTGTTTAGAGGGTATCTAAGCATTTGCAGTAGCATGTTTGAGTTTTACAACTTACCATACTGGTCGGGCCTGGTCTGACCTGGCTGGTCGGATCTCAGACTTGCAAGTACGAGTCTGGATTCAATTTCGTGCCTGTACAGATGTCCTAATTGTACAACAAACGTAATAACATTTGTGTTTGAATAAAAAAATAAAAAACAGTGCACTGTACACATCAGGGTGTAACTCAACATCTAACACAGTAATTGAGGATAAGCTGATGAGCTGTTAGAGCTATTGTGATCAATCAGTTTCAAATCAAATTTACACTCCACATACTGTGTGAAGAGTGAACTTCGTGCCGTTTTTATGTAAATAGCGCTGGGTTGGGGAACAAAGAGCTGGTTTCCAGCACACCTACTAAACAAGGCAATTAATTCAGGCGTGTGGAAATTGGGGAAGCAAACTGAGCACATGTTGTAACATACTTCAAATTAGAGATGGAAACATGTCAAACAACTTGAAAGCCGTGGATGTTTATGTATTTTTAAGAACCATAAACAGACATTTTTCTTGTATATGAACACACAGGTCTCTATACACTATGTCCAAATGTTTGTGGACACCCCATCTAATGAATGCATTCAGCTGCTTTACGTTGTACCCGTTGCTGACGCACACAGCTAGTACCTGTAGAGAAGTGTTGCCAATAAAACAGAACTAGATAAGCAGATAAACCTGAACCTATTGGCACCATGCCTAATGCCAGACATGTGCAACAGGGGTGTATACCAACCCCAACTCCACTGCATTAAGCAGTGTAATTGTGTTCTCTGAAATGATGATGCTCCATCCAATAATTTTGGGATGCTTTAGGAATTGGAATTGATGTGGGGTGGTTATCATCCAGCATACTGACCTCAGTAACCTCAGTTCTTGTCACTGGATGCAACCAAATCCTAATAACAATGCTTGAAAAATCTATTATTATTTTATTATTTTAATTCCTAATAGTGGATCCCTTTTTGGGGCTAAACAGAACAATTAACAGGGTTTTTTACTTGTATATGATGAAAGGAAATTAAGAAAAGGGTTGAAGTTCTAAAAAGAGGTTCTTTGAACCGAATGTGGTGCCTTATTCGTGACAAGAGTCCCCTTTTATACATTTATGTAGTTCTTTTGAGTCTGTGTGGTTTAATAGGGAATTTTTACCTTGGTTAAAGTACCCTTGAAGCACCTCTGTTCAGGGGTGGAGACAGTAAGTGGTGAATTCATACAATGTCTGAACTGAAGTCAAAACAACCCGCATGACTGTTGTGCATTAAACCTGTGATCATTTGGCAGCCTAGCCTAAAACGTTAATGGTGTTGAGTAATTTCACCCATCCTGTCTTTCATAACCAGTCACTGAAAGGAAGCTTCAAGCTCTTGTTCTTCTTCCTGCTACATGATGTCCCTGTGCGCCCGTTTTACTCCAGCGCCTTCCATTGTGATGCTAAGCTAGAGTGGGTGTGTCAGATCCCTCGAGGTAAGGCACCCACAAACTTACCGTACTGTTTACACAAACATCTACCTGATATTTAACAGCTGCCTATGTCCGTGTCTCTACAGGTAGTTTTAAAATACAGAAAATGCTGGACTCTGTTAAAATTTAGGAGAGTCTAGTTGTGCCTTAATGAAACCAGTTACTTTTGGAGTAGTTTAGCACAGGAAATGATCTTTTAAAAAAATGCATTCTGCCTGATTGTACATTTGCTCTCTTATTTACATTTCAGGAGTGACTCCGAAGAATCCTGAATGGTATAACCCAGGTGGAGTACTGCATGTGATATATTTTTTTCTTTAATCCCCCCCCCCGGTCTTTTCATGCTCTTCTTGCACTGTATTTTTTTGTGAAAGCTAACATATGCGTGCTCTGTGTATGTATGCCCCACAGATGGACATCATAACACATCAGTATTCATTGATGGTCAGGAGTTCTGGTTTGTGACCCAGCCCCAGCTGTCCTATGAGGAAGCCAGTGTCTACTGCAGCAGCAACAGCAGCAAACTAGCCACACCTCACAGCATCAACGCTGCTAGACATCTGCAGGAACACCTGTTTAAGGTACCACTCCTCCCCTCCAGACACTACAGTCTCCAAGCAGTACAGGGTTATGTTTGCATACGTCAGTTGTGTTGTTTTTTTTGTTTTGTTTTTTGTCGTTGTTTTTTTGTTTTTTTTTACTCTGTCCATACTTTTGTTTATTTTAACCTGTTTGGCTGCTACGTTTGTAAGGTTTATAAAATACTCGAGACTGAGTTGTGTATTCAGTCAATCTGAATGCAGTTAAGAGAAATGTACCATCTTAGTAGTTCAGGTGTGGGGCGGTGATCTGTAATGAATAGTAAATGAAAGTAAAACCAGTCCAGTCATCTCCATTTAGAAATGAGAGCATGTGCAATTAGCTTTGAACACCACATACAGCCAACCAAAGGTTGTCAGAATATAAGAGTGCTGTGACTGTAACAGAGTAAACCACAGATTTTTTTTTTCCTGTTTGTTGAGGTTTACCTAACGTTGTACAATGTCCGTAAACACTCTAGAACGCAGGTTCACAGATTGTGAATTGGTGGATGGATCTTCGTCAGCCTGGCCCTCTTCTTCCCTTAAGGTAAGTTATCTCTTCTGCCCCCACACCCCCCAAAATCTACACAAACACAATTTACCAATGTTTAACTAATGTACCCGAATCATAACTGTGTCGTCAGGTTCTCTCGCCTGCATTTCTATCATTCTGCGTTTTTGGGCAGATGTACCTCCATCAGCCCGGATTCCTTCATGCCAGGTACAGTACTGAACTGTTTCTTCTTCACCACTGGTCGTAATCTTATGTTTGTAATGTTACATGTTGTCCTCTTTAGAGTTTATGATTGATTTGTTTGTTACTATTCTACTCAAGATGAAAGCTGACCAGTAACGTTCACTTTGTACAGATTACCGGATAAGCTGTGATGTCAAACAGCCCTTCGTGTGCGAGACCCTGAATGTCACATCTGCAGAAACTGGAATCCCAGACCCCCAGGCCCCTGCCAAGCCATGCGAGGAAGGAACTCTGGCTTTCAGAGACAAGGTATGGTCAGATTACTGCATAGAAGCCTTGCTCCAGTCACATAACTGCATAGGAGAGATGACACTGATAATTTCTTTGTCTTTGTGTTCTCAGTGTTTCACAGTGATCAGGCCTGACTACATGAGCTTTAAACATGCCAATGAGAAGTGTAACACCCTGAGGGGTACTCTTCTGTCGATCAGAGACCAAGCTGAGCAAGGTAAGTTGATCTGAAAATCACAGGAATTAACATTTACAAAAGGATCAAACTCCTTTTTTTTTATTATTATTCTTTTTTTAATCTGTTGCAAATGCTAAATAGTCAGTACGATGATACGAAACAAACACTTGGGCATCCATGTATCCATTATTTTAACTCAAGATATACTTGAGCAATTATTTTCTTTCACCCTTAGTTAAAACATTCTCCAGTTAGATCAAGTTATCACATTTCCAGTAACTTTTCTTCTATCTTCAACAATATGTTGAGTCAGCTGGCAGTATGGCAGAATATTTTTACACCTGTCTCTGTGACTGTCTTTCTTTTTGCAACCTCACATTCTTCATTTAGACTTCATCACCACTCTCCTTCCGGGGCAACCACAGAAGCTTTGGATTGGTCTGAAACTGAGGCTTCATGACACACAGTGGGTGGACAAATCAGATGTCACGTACCTTAACTTTAACCCCCTTCTCCATGGACAGCTGCGACCTATGTACATCAACGTAAGAGTTCTTTCTCACATGTTATGGGCCGTAACAGTTTGGTGCAGTGTGAAATTTAGTCCAGAAGTGGTTTTTACTCACCCATATACTACCCTGTTGAACATGCTGTTCTTGTTATAGTGGGCTCATGAATAATTTGATGAGGTCTGCTGTGATTGGCCGGTTTACAGTAAGGCACCGTGATGGCTGCGACAAATAATCGTTGTAGTCGATGACGTTAATGCTAAAAATGTTTCAATCATTATTTTAAGCCAACACTTAGTTTTAACATTACTTGTATTTTTCTTTAGCTTTTTAGGTGGCTAAACACTTAACAGGTTAAATAGCAAATGCTTTCCCTTATTACCGCTACATCTGTGCTTCATGAGGTCAGTAGTTTCTGACTCCAGTCTGGTCTGCTTCATTTAAAGCTACAGATAAATAAAAAAAAAAAACTAAAAATGGGGCTGCAGCAGAGTCTGATTTGGTTGCAAAATAGGCTTTCTAAAAGTTTTCAAAGACCCAAGGCATCAAAAGTATGAGATCACCTGAAATGAGCACAAAACAAAAAGGTGGTTTGATGTACCACAGCAGCACTTGCAAGCACCTGCTGAGAAAACGCACAGACGCCTTTCTAGGCAATGGACCGCACCAAACTGTAAAATCATCATAACTGTTTATTCATCTTTAATGCCTGGTTCATGCTTGATGCGCTGCCAAAGCCGCAAGGGTCTGTACGGCTCAAATTACATCACACGTCCCTGCATGAAAGCTCTGAGTAACTGTCGGAGGAACCTGCCCCCCCTGCCTTCATCAGTAGTGCACCTGTTTACAATTTTGCATTTAATATGTAAACCTTTTATTCAAATACGCAATTGTGTGATTGTTTTTTTTGTGTGTTACGGGGCAGTGCTGCTTATCCTTTTGGTTTACTGAACAGTCTGGGCAAGAACACTAGTGTAAATGTTGGGGCGTGGATATAAATAGTCAAGCCTGGCCTGTTTCACAGTTTGCATCTTGATGTTCCGTGGCACCTTTTGAAATTCAACATGATTCATCAAAATCAAGAACAGGAACGAAAACCACAGTCCGTTTAAATCGAGTTTTGTAAAATAGCTAAAAGTTCAGGAGAAGGACCACACCCCAACTCCTCCTCTTTGTTACTATGTGCTATGTAGCTGCTCCTTGCTCCTCTGCTTCTCGTGCCGAAAATTCGCACCCCTCCACCACCCCAGTTCATCCAGATGGTCCATTTATACTCAACCTCTGCCCAGCAAAGGGGGGGGTCTGGCTCAACTTATCAACTTGTTGCAAATTACGACACCCCATTGAGTGTCAAAGTAGTATCACGTTGTATCAAGGGGATCTTGCCTGATTGTGGGCTGGCTTGTGTGATTTTTCTTTCACTTTATGCGGTAGAGTTCTTTATTTGCTGATTTGTCTGATACTTGTACACTTGAGAGGCTCATATTCAACTATACATTATAATGCACTGTATTGTAACACTCCAGACCTGGATTTTTACACTCTACACCTGAACCTAATGAATCGGTGTCTGTGAGGAAGTTGTTACTAATGTTTGAAAATGTCCCTCCCTAATAAGCTGTAACAGTTCCACAGCTTATTATTACGTCTATGCCTATATAGCATCAACAGTATTTATTATAAACATATGGAGTGATCAAGAATGGCTCTTGTAGCATTGCATATGCTTAAATACTACTTTATTTTGGGCGGCAGACGTTTGAGCAAGATGGATTGGAGTTGTGTGCCTATATGTTCAACGATGCCCATTCAGACATGCTGGGCACTTGGGACTACACATCCTGCTCTGATGAGCAGAGCGTCACCATCTGCCAGCACTACGCAGGTAGCCAGTCTTTACTCTTTAAAGACTTTAAGGTTAAGTAAACTGATTTAGTAAACCAATTTAGTTTGTTTGTCTGTTTTGTTTATTTATTTATTTATTTCGCCAGACAAGCCGCATGCCCCTGTTGTCTCTGGGATTGAGTTCATGGTCAACAATCACACGTTTAAGGTGGTCCTCAAGAAGAACCTGACTTGGAATGACGCTCGGGAGTTGTGTAGGAACAGTAACATGGACCTGGCCAGTGTAGCCGACGCATACCTGCAGGCTGTGCTTACTGTAAATGTCAGCAATGTGGGAAGTCCCCTCTGGATTGGACTGATCAGTGAAGATGTAAGTCACACTTGATTGTCACCTTATTCCTACATAGTTTGCCAATTTATTCTTCTATATAACCACCTGTAGCTGTAAATAGAGCAAAAAGCAGTTTGTCACCACATGGACTTCTGACTTGTGTGAATGTGTTCATGCTTGTGCAGGAGCAGCACTACCACTGGACGGATCACAGCCACACTGTGTTCAGCCGCTGGGGCAAAGAAGCCACTGCTGGCCGGTGTGTGTACCTAGATACTGATGGCTTTTGGAAGGCCACAGAATGTGGGATGCAGCTCGAAGGGGCTATCTGCCACATCCCCCATGGTATGAACCTTAATGCTGAGTGGTAACTATATGATTTTAGTCCTGTTTTTCCTGTTGCAGGTTAGCTGTTTCTGGGGCTGCAGCTTTGTTGTGTGATTGGTTCAGCAATGCACTATTCCCAGTCTGCAAACTATCGTAGTCATCTAATTGATAAATCTTGAGCATGAGACAATCTTGAGCCCGACATGATCATCCAAAACAATAACAAAAGTTACAGTCGAGTTTGTAAGCTCTGAGCGGGCTTTCTCCCCTGTGCTGGGAACTAGTGCTGGACAGAGCACGAATCTCTGTAAATATTGATCTATATTTATTTTGTTTCTGAACAACTTTGAGCAAAAACTACACCTGTAGTGAGCAGTGTTTACTTGGTATTAGACAGTTCACATTGAGAATGTTGATGGATTTTTATAAGCGCTTCTGTCCACGCAGGTGTCGTTACACATGTCTGTTAAAATGCAAGCCCTTGCATCCTGACAAGTACTTATTTATTATTATTATTTAACTGCTATGGCTGCTATTCCTGAATCAGACATATTTGGGCCACATTGGGCGTTAATGTCTTTCTTGAATTTGATCGTGGGAAAAGTCCTAAAGTGGTCCAAAAATGGTGTTTTTGTGAACCACACAATTGTTCACTGCTATGCTCTTACAATGTCCTTGTAAATTGAACAAATATACATGATAAAGTAGAGCAGGGGCAGTGGTGGCTCAGCAGTTAGAGCGGCGGGCTATTGATAACAGGGTTGTGATACCCGGGCTCGGCAAGCTGCCACTATTGGGCCCTTGAGCAAGGCCCTTTACCCTCTCTGCTCCCCAGGCGCTGGAGTTGGCCGCTCTGGGTGTGCGTGTACTCACTGCCCCTCGTGTGTGTGTGTGTGTGTGTGTGTGTGTGTGTGTGTGTGTGTGTGTGTGTGTGTGTGTGTGTGTGTGTGTGTGTGTGTGTGTGTGTGTGTGTGTGTGTGTGTGTGTCGTTCACTACCACAGATGGGTTAAATGCGGAGGACACATTTCGCTGTACATAGTAGAGTGACAAATACGTGCACCTTTACCTTTTTTACCTTTTTTTTAGAGAACATCCGACCTTCCGAGGATGCAGGGCAATGTCCGCACAAAGGCAATGGAGCCAACTGGATCCCGTTCCAAAACAACTGCTACACTTTTCTGCTGGCATCTGCGAGGTGGCAAGAACACGACAAGGGCAATGACCGGAATACGTGCACAGCTGTTGGTATGGCCAGTCTTGAATTGATGCTCTGTCTTTTTAAACATTCTCACAGGATGTTTGGCTTTGTAGCTGCTGAGCTTCCTTAAATGTGATTTTTAGATTTTTACATGCTTTAGGATCCATTTGTCTGCTTTTTTTATGATGATTTTTGCACCCATCCCCTCCACAGCTGGAATGGGAGATGTTCTGACCATTCGAACCGAGGAGGAGAATGAGTTCATAAGGACGCAGCTCCAGCCGTTCAAAGACTTGGCCAAGTTTGTGTGGTTGGGGATGTACAAACAAAATGAAGGTAGCGTGAGTGTGAGAAGATGATGCGATTCTGGTTTTCAGTCAGCTTCAGAAGTTACAGCCCAATAATTTGTGTTTGACTTTTAAAGAACCACAGATACTGTGGAATACATTCAGTGGGGTGTTTATTTCTGTGGTTCTGATCATTGCTACCTTACCTCCAGGTAATCAGCTGAAATGGTACGATGACACCAACGTTCAGTACTCCAACTGGAAAAAGGGAAGACCAAATGTCACCGAGCCCTTCATGGCTGGCCTGAATCTGAACGGAGAATGGGACCTGATCCAGTCCACATCTTTCTTTTCACCTTTCAAGCAGAGTGCCATTGTGGTGTGCAAGATTGAAAATGGTAAGACGTCGATGTGTGGTTTGAATTTTTGGAAAATGGAACAATGTATGTTTTGGACCGGCACTGAGAGAGAATGTCCATTTCTGTTTCACCAGAGGGTTCTAAAACAGAGTATCGATTGAGCCCAACTGATGTGAAGGCTCCTCCTGGCTATATGTTTTACTTGATTTCCAAGAAACTGAACTGGTATCAGGCCCTTGAGGAATGTGTCAATGATGGCGGACATCTTGTGAGCATTCATAATGAGACCACCAACCATGACATGATGCAGATCGCTAAACGAGACGGGTTCCCACACTGGATCGGCCTCTCCAGACAAGATGTATGTAATCCGATCTGGGCTAGTTTGCTTTTCTAGTTGTAGCATTTGTCATTGATTAGGTATTGTACAAACAAATCACAGTTGTCTTGTTAAAATTTAGGTCATATTGAGTGACCGTGTTTGCTCTTTGTTCATGCTGAAAATGTGATGCTGTGTATGTTCTGGTGCTAACTGACTCATCTGTTCCTATAGTTCAGTGGTTGGCCCTTTGAGTGGTCAGATGGGACATCACTGCACTTCCAACCCCAAGGGTTTGAGGTCCCAAACTCTGGATCTGAGGAACAGTGTGTCTATGTAGACACTAAAGGAAGCTGGTCTGCAGTCAACTGCCATGCTGAGCAAGAGGGAGCTATCTGTTACAGAAACCTTCAGAGTAAGGCGCATACATTTACACTTATTTGCTTTTGTGAGACGGTGGGGGTTGTACACTTCAGCCTCACAGATGGATTGAGAAATGTTATGTTAAGAAGTAATCTTGCTTAAAACATTTCAAGGAATGTTCCATCTTTAACTTCATGGCTTTTGCATGTGACTGTACATAGTGTTTTAGATGTTTTTTTGTCTCTTAATTTACCAGAGAAACATGGATTCCCATTATGATGGAGAATATGATTGAGTCTTGCAGTAAACAGGGTAAAGAAAAGCACTCCATACATGTGTTTATTTTGTTTCAGGGCCTCCGATTTCTCCTCACACAAGTGATAACTGTCCAAAGAGCAATGGGCAAGCTTCCTGGATCCAGTTTGAAAACCACTGTTATGCCATCAATATGACCCTCTACAACTACTCTGTTTACACCATGGAGGATGCTAAGAGTATCTGTGAAAAACTAGGTATGCATGTTTGTCATAGTTTGCATTAAAGCCTATTTAGTCTTCATAAAATGAATTTGATTCCTACGGTGTTGAAGCAGCCTTATGGCACCATGTATAAATGATTGTGTTTGATTGTCATTCAGTAATGTACAGACATTGTAATCACATTTGTATTATTTGTCTTGTATGATTACCAGATCCCTCCTCCCAGCTTTTGACCATTAGAAGTAAGGAAGAAAATGATTTCGTCTCGCAGCACATTGCTGACAATCCTCTCGTCACCAGCCGTGTCTGGCTGGGCCTCAAATCAGGTACAGTAGGAGCAGTAGTGAGTTGCCATTGTGAATCAATGCTTTCCCCTTTGTCAGACTAGTATTACTAGTTTGCGGTGTTGCTTTGTACATGAAATTATTGCATCAAATGGGGAAATTAATAAAGCAGTACACTCTTAACAATAAAGGTGCTCCAATGGGTTCTTTGAGATTTCCATAAAGGAGATGTGAGCATAAAAAATTTTTTTTAACGTTGTTAAGAACCTTCACACCTAAAATGTTTGTTATGGAACCAAAAATGGTTCTTCTGTTGCGTCGCTCATAGAACCTTTTGTAGCACCTTTCCTTGAAAGAGTGTAGTCTAAGATCACTGACGGCAGTTCTGTAAAATCCTACGCTGCAGGTGCTGGCTGGTTGGATGGAAGTGCACTGGACTTCTCTAACTGGGGACACATTAAGCCTCAGTCTGGTTGCGCGGTCTTGGTGTCCGTGAATGGAACTTGGAGCAACGCCAGCTGCACTAATAGCCGCAGCCGTGTCGTCTGCAAGACTCCTGCCAGTAAGTGCCCTGCATAGCTTTATCATCTGAGACACATTTTCATAACCTGATTGTTTTGTTTGTTGTTTTTCTTTTGTTCATTTTCCTTTTTTACTCTATTTGAAAAGCGAAGATTCCAGAAAGATTCTCTAAACATTTCATGGCAAGAATTTGGCAAAAACAGACATTAAGTTATGAATTGTATGTTTTTTATATGTCATGTGACCTTAAGGTGATGTAACATAAAATTAGTTGTCTGTCAATGTGTGTTTATGGCAGTAAAGTTAAAACAGTAGACTCATATTTACCCCATGTTAATGTCTCCTTCGTTTCAGAATCGGGGGGTGCACCTGTGGCCTTGGCTTTTTTCATCATTGTGCTCCTCTGCCTTGTCAGCGTGGTGATCTTCATCATGTATAAGAGGAACAGGCACCGCTTCTTCTCCACCGTGCGCTACCAGAGGAACTTTGATGAAGCAGACAGCACCAGTATGATTTCTGAGACTGAGTGAAAGTTGCAGAAAACCAAAAAAAAAAAAAAAACGAGATGTTTATGTGCCTTTCGGTGTAAACACTCCACTATACCACAACAGGAAACAGCCAAGCAAGTGTTCCAACGACAGCGTTTAATTTATTATTTCAGTCTCAGTACTCCTCAGTCCCGCGGTTTGACAGGCTTTACGGGTTTTGCTTTTCTAATTAATATACTGAAGGAATGCCAATGGTTTTGTAGATTTACCTAAATGTGGTGGTTTTATTTTTAATTTAATGTGTCTTAATGGTTTTGGTATGTTTTTAAATGAGAATACTGCCAAAACATGCTGCAGTATTTAAGGTATTTGTGTGTTGTTCTGGGTACTGTGGCAGTGCTGGATGATTGGGTTTTGTTTTGTTTTTTGGACAGGGTTTCTTGTAAGCTAGCACTGATTTCTTACTGTTACTTTTTTTTAATACTAAAACTGGGATCATTTTTAAGTTTAAAGTTTATTTTTGTTCTCCATCTAATTAAGATCTGAATGTTAGATTTGAATGTTCATCAGATACTGAATTGATGCACTTTCTGCATAACAATTTCTATTGTGCAGTCTGCTCTGACAGATTCTTACTGTTTTTGCTGGGTCTGTCCTGTTCACTGTTTACTTCTCCTTTTAACTCCTAGTAATGGTGTAGATTTTTGGCAGGATCCTCAAACTAGTGTACATAGAAGCAGCTGCTTTTCTGAACCAAACTTTAGTCATCAAGCTGGCCAAAACTCTGGTGACTGCTTATACACTTGTACCCCGCAGGTGACAAGGTCCCACTTAATTATGGGCTTCCATCAATTATGTCAACAAAAGCACATCATACTCTGAAGGAATATTAGACATTGTTGCATTGTAATGCACCACCACTCCAAGCCAATTTGTTACAGTCTATTACAGTATTTGCAGTACGAGTAACATCTTTTTTTTTTTTTTTTTTATAAACGACTTGGATGTATGAAACGCCTGAAGTGAAGTGGGACCTGTGTTAATGTGAGTTATTACGCTGAAGGTGATTGAGTTTACCTCTCCTGTTCTATGCACTCAAACTACTGATATGTAAAGCACTTTAAAGCACTGTTTTCCCAATTAACTGCTTTTGGATTGTTCAAGCACAATGGGAGGAAGTTCTGAGGTGTTTTTGAGAAAATATGCAACCCTATACAACACTTCAACAGCACTGCGCTGGGTGCTGTGTGTGTGTGTGTGTGTGTGTGTGTGTGTGTGTGTGTGTGTGTGTGTGTGTGTGTGTGTGTGTGTGTGTGTGTGTGTGTGTGTGTGTGTGTGTGTGTGTGTGTGTGTGTGCTTTTTGTAAATATCTTTTATGCTTTAGTGATGTTGACTGATTGATATTTTAGATATGTAAACCAAAGACTGTTCTGAAATTGTTTGATAGTAATTGATTATGATCCCCCATTCCAGTTCAGATTTGTCAGATTCGCCCCAATCAAAACAATTAACCAAAGGGAATGTCTAGTTTATCTTTGGTTAACATTTATAGTTCCTGAATCCATTTGTTTCTGTCTGTGGAAGAAACTGATCACTGCTCAATAAAACGCTGTCACCATGGTCTGAAGTCTAAGGTGTTCTGTGTCATGTTTATAAATGAATGCAGCAAGTCTTTTAAAGGGGCTTGATTCTATAGTTAGCATTTATACACAGTTATCCAGAGTGGTTCGATGAATCAATGATCTGATGAAAGGTGGCGTACTAGAGCAACTAATGGTAAATGAAAACATGCGTCTGGAGCATTTAATGCCTCTGTAAGTTCTCATGAAGAAAAGCTAGGGCATAAAGTGGCTACAAATACATTGTCTGATACGTTGAAATCTAGTTTCATGATAGTTTTGAGAAAAGGTTTTGGCTGAAAACATTTTTTTAAGCTTGTTATTACATACAAAATGCAGGCATGCAGTTTCAGGGGACATTTGGATTAGGCATACTATGGCCATAGTTGTGTTGACTCCTAGTTCCCATTACCACCATTGTCAAGAACTCAAATCTTTATCTGTACGACATAGTCACACAGACATTTTAATTTAAATAAATAGATGATAACACGCATCTATATTATATTTAAAATATGTGTGTGTGTAAATGCATCACATTTAATGCATCTCTGAGAAATGCTACACACAATACTAGCCGATCAGACAGACTAACGGGGCTCTTCGCCGCTAGAGGGCGACACCTCTCTGTTTATATGACATAACTAGACTGTTCAGATTGTCCATTGACTGTGAGTGAGATCACCATTAAAGAGAGTGATGCAAGTGGCCTCATAAGGCCTCATGTTCTTTTTTTTTTTTTTTTCTTTTTTCTTTTTTACAATTTAGTCCGTTTAAACTAATCTTGAGTAAAAGACTAAAAAAAGAAGAGAAAAAAAAAACATTAATTTCCTAAAACCGTTTAGCCCAGGGTTCAGTCATGGGAGAAGGCTGTCCTGTGACTCCTGCGGAGGGGGCCAAGAGAAGCTATTGGGTTATGCAAAACCTAACCTATATGTAAACCGCCCAAAACATGCATTATTAAAATAAAATAAAAAAGTCTCAAATAACTGAATAACTCTTCAGATTTGGGTTGAATTGGGAGTCTTATAATGACTGGCCTAACACTGAACCTGCGCCTCGTTCAGATGATTAACGCTGCCAGATTCGTCATATTGGAAAGAGCAAAGACCAGCAGCCGCCAGTTTCCCTCTTAACTGCGTACGTTAGTCCGATTCTTCCCCGTAGCGTAATTAGATTAGATGAATTTAGATGATTAGAAGAATTAGATGAACTACAGGTCCACGGGATTATGCATTAGATTTATTAGACCTTATTCCTCCACTATATCTGTAATGGAACTGCACTGATGAGGATATCGTGCTCTGTCTGGGTCTGAAACTTTGATCTCGTGTTAAAAATAGTCCTTGGCAACTGCTGCAAGAGGGAGGGTGAATCAAAGAACCCTAAAAAGGACTTCAGAGCAAGATGTAATACTATTTTACGTGAAAGTAGCTTTTTAAAATGCAATAAAATAAATAATTGCTAAAAAAATGATATAAGTTATATAGATTAAATAATGCTTTTTGTTGTTGTTGTTTAATATGTACATGTGCCATCGGTGTATAAAAGGCTGATATGCTGAACCTCTGACAGAATTTCGCTACATCCAAGAAAGTGTTGTACTTCAAACTTTCAGCCTTTTCACCTGACTGTTAGCTACACAAGTCAGAAACGTCCTGTTTCCACCGAATCTGGTCAAATTCCATGCAAAAACAACCCCTGGCTAACCCCCCAAACCCCAAACCTAAGTTATTTCCTCTTTAGAATACCCCGTTTCTTCTCATCCCTTTGCAAACTGGGCAGAATGAGTTTGAAAACTGAGGTAAATGCTATATATAGTCTTAAGGGTCTCCATACATGGGGTGGGAGAGGGAGAAGGCATTCCCTAAGTGAGGGCATTATTTTTGTGACCATCAGCAAGAGCCTTCCAAGTGCTCTCGGGCTGGTCTTCCAACGCTCAACGCTGTTCATTTCTCTTGGGGTAAGTCGCAGTTTATATTCATTATTCCGTCAACGTTTCTGCTTACTGAAGCTCCCCCGGTGTGTCTTCGGCCACAGGGAGCACTTTTAATGATAGGTAACCTACGTGGGGAAAGAAATGAAGACATTGTGAGGGTGGCTGTGGGACAGGTGTCCACGTTCCACCCAGAGGACTGTGTTTGTGCTGGGGAGCCAGCGAGGCTACCTTAGTCTAGGTGGGAAAATTGGCTAACGTGCTCGGGAAGTTGGGAAGCTATTTCTTTTAGAACCTATTTTGTACTTGTTAGAAGGTTTGGCCTGCTTATTTATTATTATTATTATTATTAATAATTAATTAATTTATTTATTTCTGTGTAAATAAAAATATGTATATATATATATATATAAAAGTTAACAAGAGACACCCTCCCTGTGTGAAGCCTAGTCTATTTCTGGAATTCAAAGGTCAGGGATTCATTTGTCTCGCTTGCACTTTTCCTCACTCCTCCGTTGCTGTTTTTAGGCTACTGGGCCATTCCTTCTTGGCCTTCTTGGGTGGGCTTTTTGGACACTTTCTCTTGATGAAGCAATGCCCCTGGGAGCCTTTCTGTTTTGACCCCCCACCCCCCACCACCACCAGTTAACCCCCCACATGTAGATAGCTAGCTAATTACCATAGCTAATTGTATTGCCTCAAGTGTAACTAATGGGGGCTAATTAGAATTCCACTGAAAGCAGTTGTCACCAGTTGGTTAATAGACTTGTAATGACCCCTATTACCAGTAACACCAGTAACACCAGTGTACGTGTGTCTACGTAATTTGTGTCACAATCAGCATTTCATGACTGTACATGTTGACTTTGACTAAATGAAACATGGTGTGACTGTCGGGTGTCTCCTGAAGTTTTCCTCAACATACGAGGGCCATGCCGGTTTATCAGCAGAAACAAAAGAAGGTCAGCCAAGAATATCACAGCTCACAACATGTTGTCCAGCAGATCTCGTCAAGGTACGGGACATTTTCTGGCTTTAACCGAATGCTCCAGTTGTGTAGACGGGCAGCGCGCAAACCTGCCACAGATGTTGCGGGAGGCCCAGGCGTGAACCTCCTGCAGCTCTGGCTTTCTCTAATTCTGCTCCTGTCTGAGGCCCATTGACTTGGCAAGTGTCTGTAAGCTTGCTGGCTCTTGTTGAAAGAAAAAAGGCCCTACATGCTTTCCTGCTTTTCAAAAGGCTCTAGACTCGTCAGCATCCTGGTGTGAAAGGATGAATCATTGTGCTGTGGCACTTTAGGTCTGTCCTAGATGCTAGATGTCCTAGATGTTCTAGATGTTCTAGATGTTTGTCGCTGAGAAAATCTATGTTTAGATAAACCGAGTAAACTAACACTGTCTGCTTATTACTGATTACTGATTTTGAGGCAAGCCTTTTCGGGACTAATGCAGAAGTAAATGGCAAACTGTCAGCAAAATTTGTCTAATCAACTTCATTAAAAAAGGGTTTGTGGGTTAAATGGAATGGGAGATGTTTACTGTTTTCTTCAGCAGTTTTGGATCGACCCTGATTGCCAAATCACATGACCTGATGTTTTTAAGGACTTGTTTTTGGACTAATTTAGAATCTCAATTAAAATGAATTGAAATAAAAAGAAATGTTTTTTTCTATTTCCAATAATCCCTCAACATAGTCAATCAGCCACAATCTGTCTGGTATCAAAAATGTTCTTCCTTAGCTTTGCACTGGATCTGCATTTTCCATTTCCATTGACTTTCATTACTTTTTAGCTGCAAAAAAAAAACTTTAGTCAACAAACAAATCTTAGCAAATGCAATTGAATATGTTTGAGGTAAGGATTTAATTTTTCATCCTTTTAAGCCTCCATGATTATTAATTATGAATCTTGATTTTTAATTCATTCATGTCTAGACTAGTATTATGAGGCATGTACGCTTTTCTTCTGACTGTTTATTTGTTTTTGGACAGGAAATCGGTTTCGAAGTCAGTGAAGAAGGAGCAGGTCGAGGCCACTGAGGCTATGGCGGAACCAGCCTACAAGGTGCCAGCTTTCAGGCAGAGGTAAGACTCTGTGGGTTGACATAGTCAGCGAGCTATTTTAAGATGTGTAAGAGTGTAAGAGAGTACCTGAATCAGTATTCCCATCCACTGTAGGTAAAAACGATAGTCCTGCTGCACTGTAAGGTCCTCGGTTTCAGACCTATTGATATGGATCTATTTGGCCCCTGTTCATGTTCATTTTTTTTTTTTAAAGAAATTGAATAATAATGACTTGATAACATGATTAATTTATTCTGCCTGATGTGTTAGTTTAAGACTGGGAGTCACATGGACAAACCCTTTCAAATGTCAAATCCAACCCACGTTTCAGACCACCTGTATGTATGTGTGCGTTTTGTAGGGAACCTGAAGGAATGCAGGAGTATCAGCGCATGGCTGCTCATTTTGGGAGAGATCTGAATAGCCTGCAGCAGGAGCTGCACAGGATTAAGGTGGCCACTCATGAACAAGTGGAAAACATTGAGATTACAAGAGAGGTGAACATCATTTTCTTCACATAGATCCATTTATAGGCTAAACTTTCTTTCAGGACGACTTCCTTCTCCACATTATGCTACATTTGTCTGCAGTACGTTATGAATTTCCATTATTCCAAATATGCAAATGATAGACAGTAATTGCTCACATTTAAACCATGTAAATTCAAAGCTCATCACTAATTTATTGTGGAAGTGACCCAAAAATCTGCAAGCTGTACTAATTATAAGACTTGCCAACTTCACGACACTGGCAGCTGATGACAAACCCGACAATGTAAATCACAAACAAATAGTATGTCCTGTTCCATGTTCCTTTTAGACTCTTAAAGTCCACTGCAATGGAGAATTTCCATTCACTGTGTATGCTAAAAGGCTTCTCAATTGGAAATCTGCTCCACCCTCTTTATACTGTCACAGGTAAAGGAGATGTCAATGAGGAAGGAGTTTCATGCTGACACGCCCAAAGCTCCAGACTTCCTTGTGGGTCTGAGGTCTCACACTGTATGGGAGAAGACCCCAGTTAAACTCTTCTGCACTGTGTCTGGCTCCCCAACTCCCATTGTCAAATGGTTCGAGCTTGTTCCCTTATAACACACTTTCTCAAACAGGCATAATGACATGTCACCTTAAGTCAATTTTTTACAAATTGAAACACAGTGTTTTTTATTCTGTGTAGAACATTCTTGAAAACCTTTGATGAATACTTTAATGCATTTTCTTAATCTAAGTCTTTGTTTTATTATGTTGCAGGTTTAAGAATGATGCCCCCATTGACCCTCTGAGTGCACCTGGAAAGTACAAAATTGAGAGCAAATATGGAGTTCACAGTCTGATTATTAGCAGGTATGAACTAAACCCAACAAACTCTTAGGAAACTTTAAAATTTCTCATCACAAGAACCTTACACATCTTTCTGATTTTCATAAAATCATTTTATTGACCAAAGTGTTACTAAAACAAACCTCATATTGGGAAAAAATGCAATTATATATATTATATATCAGCACTTTCACACAAATTTTTTTTTTTTTCACATTTTGACATAAATTGAATCTGGCAGTTGTTTTTTATATTGTGTCACAATTGCACAATTGAATAGACCAATAGAAATGCTCCAACATGAGTTGAAATAAAATCTTTTCTTCTGCTGTGTATAGATATAAGGATTTAACTGTGTGTAGATATAAGGATTTAATTTTTGTCGCAATAAGTGAAAGAAAACACATAGAACATAGAAGATATAATAGAATATATAAAAACTTAAAAATGCCCGTTATCAACTTATATCTCCAAAATATACTCATATTGTTAAAATATATCTCCATATTTACCAAAATAGCAATTACCAAAATTACCAATATATCATAAACTTCAAGACATTACTTTCAACCTTACTGCAACTTATACCAAAGTGTCTGAAGAAGCCACACCCTCCAGTATGTTCGTGGGAGTTTATTAGTCAGTCACTCCACTCTGTACAATTTCACACTGTGACTATGGCACCCCTGCAAAATACAACTTGAGATCAGAACAGTAAGCGACCATATTACCTAGACTGGAGCTCGTGCTCTGCATTAGCCAGTAAGAGTGAATGGCGTCCCTGTGACAGTGAGAGTTTCCTATTTAGTCTTTAAGAGGGCCTGCCCTCATCTCCAAGACGCCTCAGCTGTTCGTGCTGTACTGCTGAGCTCTGTGTCATTCGATGCTGGAATGCCTGCCATCTGAATCCCACCAACACTACCATTACAGTAGCAAGAGACTCCAACCCTCCAGGTCACTGGCGATATAGCTCTAAATCCAAATCAGCCCTCATTCACTTTCCAGTACCCTTTTTTCTGTTCCTGTAACCCTCTGTAAAAGAGCAAGGGGGGCATAAAAATGTAGGAAAGGTTGTCATGTGCATTTGGGACAGTTCGTATTTTGGTGTCAAGGTACTTGAGAGGCTTTTAAAATAGTCCATGCAGGCTGAAGGTCACATTTCTTCCTTCTATTCTCACTCCCTGGCCTCTCCTTCAAGACCAGCACTGCATTTCTTAGATCTCTCTCCCAGACCAAGACGATCCAGTACTGGGAGATCATGTTCTGCGCTGTGTTTCCCCTTTGCACCTAGGCAACATTGTGTTAACACTGTCCGGTCTTACTGGAGAGGTGTCAGGATTATGGGAGGGGGGTTCTTTCATCAGCTTTATGAAGTCATCTGCAGTAGTGTTTCAACAGAAGAACTGAAAACTATAAGGCAGTCCAGTGTTTATCAGAATACAAATTAACTCTGCCTCCCACAAACTAGTCCATCTATGTTAGATTTTCATTACAGTTTCAATGTTTGGTTGACTGATGCCTAAAATTAAGATCCAGGCCTATATCTCCTAACTAACGTGGATACGGCACTAGCATTGACCTGAATGAGTATACCATATGGCCCAGAATATTTTTAAACAGAATGTTAACATTGTGATTACCAGCTAGGGACACTGGCATTTAATGCAGCTTTGCTGGATACATTGTGGAAATGTTTAGTCTGTTAAAAAGTAGTTTAAATATTTTCTCTCCCCTTTCTTGGTGAAACGTGTAGAGCATGTAAATGATTAATTATTTGAGCAATGGAATCAACTATATCACTACAAATATATAACATTCAAATGAAATATATAACATATAGTATTTATATATGTACATGTATGTGTGTGCATGTATGTATGTATATATAAATATATATAACAGGACTCCGGATTGGCTCCTTGTCTGTGTCAGTGTCATTCTGTGTCATTAGACACTCTTCAGCGTCCCATTACTCCACCCCTTCTCTAAAACAACATGGAGAAATCCTGTAATCGCTGTGGGCAAGAAAACATGCTGTTCTGCCCAAAACTTAATGACAAGAATGACTGAAAAAAGGAGAAAGACCTGCTAATCCGAAGTTAACATTAAAAGCACTTTTCCTAAATGGAGAGAGTGATTATACGCAAAGGGGATGAAGACGGTTGCAGAATTAGAGGTGTTCCTCCTGGACAAATCAGTATGATACACTCTTTGAGTCTTTACATTACAGATCAAGTAGATAAATCTTTACCAATTAAAGAGTTAAGAAAATTAAAACTTTGGGTGAACCACCTTCAGACAAATTTATATGGTTGCTATATGACACTAGATAGAACACAGCTGTCTGTTCAAATGAAGGAACACTGGGTTAGTCTTATGGGCTATTTCTTCCCTGTTGTACCAAACACATACTGAACTGTGAGGTTCAAACTGTGGTGCGAACTAACCCATGACTTTTTTTATACCGTTACATTTCACCTTAGACACAGGAGTTTGATGACTAGATTATAAGTCTTTCTGGAAAAGAGATTTTAGAGGTGTGCTTTAGGTCTGTTGTCAGAAGGCGAATTTAAAGAGAAAGGGGTTCACCACCTTTTAACCGCTAAAGTATTAAGAGTTAGTATTAACTGGTTTTATTCAAGTCAAATAAATACTTGGTGAAAAAATAATACTTTTTTTACATTCAAATCATCACCATATAATGCCCCATTTTTCCTGTGTGTATATAAATTCTTGTTAGGAATTTAATTGATATTTACAGTGTTTTGGGGTTTTTTTTTCTAGGTGCTCAGTAGCGGATTCTGCTGTGTATAGTGCTGTGGCTACCAACCCTGAAGGAAAAATCAAGTCTAAAGCCACAGTGTGTGTGAGAAGTAAGTTTCCCTCCTCATCATCTTCTCCACTTCTTAGCACATTCCACATCTCATCACTGTTTATCCTAACTTTGGTTGTTATTTCTTTCAGGACCAGCCGGAGCAGCAGAGAGCGCTCATTTTCCAGGCCTAGGTGAGAGGGTGGTGAAAGGCATTGGCTCAGACTCAGGTCTGAAGGACTTTTCTTGAGATCATAAGCCACAAATAACACACTCTATCTCAATCACGGGGGCTTCATGAGCTATGGAAACTATGCTGTAGCTACAGTGGATGCCAGGTTTTTCTGTGTGGAGATAGTACACTCTGTTAAACAAACAACATGTCACGTCATCTCTGTTTACCCCAACTCCTACTCCTACCCCCATCCTAATGTATCAGAGTATTCTGGTAGATGATGTAAATAATGAAGCTTACGATGATTAAAGGGTGATCATATGCTTCTTGTGTAGATGACCTGGGCTACAGGGCTAGTAATGCACTGTTTTACAAAGGCATAAATCCAGACCTCAAGCCAACTGAAACTATGGAAGAAATATCTCCCTAATAGTATGAGTAAGGATCTAATCAGTTTTATTTTGTGTCCCTGTAGTGCCCTTGCTGAGTGGTATCCATCGTAGCAAGTTGGAGGTGACCTTCGTGGATAGGTTTGGAGTGTCATTTGGCACTGAAGGCGAGTCAGTAACTCTGGTGGCCAGCTTGGTGGTGGTGCCTGACCTTCCTAACCTGCCACCTGAGGCTATGTGGTATAGAGATGGTAAGAGACCAACTCTTTGTTTGTTTGTATGTGCTGAACATTCTCTGGCATTTTTGCTGTATTTCACATCTTGTAAGAGAAACCACAGAACTGTGAGTCTGTCTGTGCATGTGTAGATACTCTACTGAAGCCATCCAGATGGGCTGAGATGTCTATTGGTGGTGGTGCTGCCAAGCTCACTCTTCCTCACCTAAATAAGGATGATGAGGGTCTGTACACCCTCCGCATCTGGACCAAGGATGGAACCACTGAGCACAGTGCTTACCTGTTTGTCAAAGGTTTGTTAAAGACATGTTTTATCATATGTATTACTGTATGTGGACTGATCAACCATCAGTGAAAAGAATAATGTCCACCATGGACTACTTGAGCCCAGCTAACATATCCATGTAGGCCCCAATATGGGTAGCCCAACTGGAAACCAGAAGGTCTTATTCTTGGGTTTCATGTTGGCCCCATATATGTATGCCCACCAGGGTCACTGATGGGGCCAGGAGGGGTTAAGTATGGGCCCCATCAGGGTTGTACACTGCATACAGAGCTTAGATGGGACTCATGTGAGATTAAGGATGAGCTGTAACACTGGGGCCCATTTGTGAAGCCCAGCTGGGTCCCAGTAAAAAAAAAAATCTCAGAAAAAATCTACAAATCCACCCAGAGCTCCTGCATACCTGGAACCCAAGTTGTATTTTTGTAAGTGTTTTTGTAAGATTGTCAGATTAAAATTCCTCTATAAAATAGACAAATTTCTGATGTTTTGCTATTTTATATTGCAAACACAAATCACAAATCTTTTACATAGTTCCATATTGAGTTTGAACTCTGAAACTGAAAGTACATATTCAATATATCCCTAACTGTGATCCAATACCACAGTCATGTTTCTGGTATTCTATTATTTCTAAAGTGGCACCATTTGTTTCACAGATGCTACTCCCTCAGTGGCCGGGGCCCCTGGAGCTCCCATGGATGTCACGGTCTCTGATGCCAATAAGGATTATGTTCTGGTCTCCTGGAAACCTCCCAACACCACCAATGAACCTCTCATCACTGGTTACTTTGTGGACAGGTTAGTATTGTACTATTTGTTGTACTATACTGCATATATATATATGTAAAGTCATGTGAAAAAGTAATATAATATATTTAAACATATGAACATTTGTTCTTTACTTAAACAGTATTGTAAGATGGAGGTACTAAACATATAAAACTGAAGAAATGTCCTTTAACGATCATTTAATGTGGACACTCCCACATTTCTTACTACTTTAAATGCCTAGAATTAGAATCAGGTGCACCACATTAGCTACAGCTGATTGGAACATCATTAGAAGGGATTTTATTTAAACCTCATACATTTAGTCAGGCTTGCTCTTCAAAAAACATCTAGGAAGAGATTAAAAATGATCTCAGAACCCTTAGAAATCAGTTGTTCCACTGTCCGCTAAATAATTTACAAATGCAACAACTGGCAACATGGCCAGGTCAGACCATCCTAGCAAGTTTAGTCCAACAGCAGTGCCACAAAAAGTCTCCAACACCAACCAAAATTTCATCACAGGATCTACAAGTAGCTCTTGCCATAGCTGAACTCAAAGTGCAGCATCTACCATTAGAAAGACAACACACACATTTGATTTGAATGGGAGGCGTGCAAGGAGAAAACTCTTACTGACAAAAACCATCAGAGCAAAACTTAAGAGAACACCTGGACCAAGACCAACACCAGGACATGTGGAACTATGTGCTTTGGACAAATAAATCCAAAGTTGAAGTATTTGGACACAGGACATATATATAAACGGTAAAGCATGGAGGTGGGAAAAGGTCTGTAGTAGAGCCGGGAGAGCTCTCTAACAAAAAAACCACTAGGACTACTTTATTGTATCAGAGGGTGCTTGAGGGAAATGATCTGCCATCTGCCAAAAACTAAAGCTACACAGCTGAAAAAATCTGCATGGAGGAATGGGAAAACGTTCACACAATTGATGTCGAAGACTGGTAGAGCATTATCAGAAAATGTCTAACAGAAATTTCTTTACCAGCTTTTAGTACCAGCTTTTTTATTTAATACAAAATTAAATAATATATTATAGTCTTTTTTTCTTCTCCTGTTACTTCTGTGAAGATACCGGTGTTTTCGTGTGACACAGATGACATACTACATTTCCCATTATCCTTTTCAGACGCAAGTCTGGAACTAAAGACTGGGTCCAGTGCAATAGTACACCAGTAAAAGTGTGCAAACTGCCTGTGCATGGGCTCACAGAGGGGGCTTCCTATCACTTCCGAGTCCGGGCTGTGAACAGCGCAGGAATCAGCCTGCCCTCCAGGGAGTCCTATGGAGTGACTGCTGCAGAGGTGGAAAGCGATGTAGAAGGTAGGACCTAATGTCATTAAGCAACCAAACCATCTGTCAGGTATTTAGTCCATTCAACTGATTCATTTTTATGTCCACTCCACTGGGTTGTTAGGGATGGACTAAAGTTAAGCCTGCACTTATCCATTCAAAAATACAGGCATATATAAGCAATAGAACAATTAGTGAAGTATGCAAGAAACACACAATCACACATTTCCACTGTACAGAAGTTGGAAATGTGGACTTAATAATTTGGAATTTGATCGTCATATTTCTATACTCGTTGTGTCCAAAGGATGGACAGCAAGTGAAATCTTTTTATAATGTATACATTTTTCTGTATTTGTGTAAATGTAGGATAAACAGTTTTACACAGCATTTATTAAAGTGGCAGGCTTGCTGTATTCAAAAAACATAGATAGAGTGTGTTTCAGCATTTTGTGGTCAGAGATAGTTTTGTTACTTCATCAGACATATATTTAAGCATATATTATTTCAGTTCGACCTGAAATAATCCAAAAATATTATTAATGTTTATTTTCCATCACACTTCAATTCAAAACAGTGATCATGATCCTTATGTGATCATTCTGATAAAATGAAATGCAGTTGTGTATAGTTTACTATATTATAGACTTCTAGCCAGATTGATCTATGGAAATGTTACAGATGATCTTTATTGTCACAACAGTGATTAAAATCGAGGGGAAATATGATATTGTGGTTCGACAGGAGGAACTGCAAGGAGGTACCTTATGCTGGTGATGTCAACTCACTTATCCCCATAGAAGTACTAATGACAAATCTTCCCATCCTTTTTCATTTCCATCTTCTCCATCCTGACCCGCATGTACATTAAAACTTTTAAATAATGTTATGTAACACTAATCACTTTAACATACATAATCTCCTCTGGATAGCTTAAGGATCAGTCAGTCAGTACCTATTGTTGTCATAGCACAATTGCATAGACTGTAGGTAGGTCTATAGGCCTCTATTTATTAAGGCAAGAATGTCTTTTCTGTAGGGCTGCACAATGGTCTTGGTATCAGCAGATAATTGACTAAAACTTTTATTTGACGCATTTATTGTATTTTGGATAGGCAGAGCATTTAGGTGATGCTGAGCTGCTCTGCTGGAATTTCTGCATTTTATTACTTACTGCATTTGTAGCCCTGCACAAATTAATATTACTTAATGGCAAGTGGATATCAGTGTTGGAATTTCCATCGGTAGAAGAATTATCTTTAATGCCCAAAATCTGTATTGGTGCATTCTTACTTTTTGGTTAAGTAAGTTAAACAACACCACTGATGGCATGCATGCTTACTGTCAAAATCTCATTTTAAAATCTCAAGTTTAAAATCACATACATATTATTTCACTGAATTCACTGCCCCTCTCTGAAACATGTTAGTGGGGTTTAATTTTACCCAATAATAATATCACCTCACACATCAAAGAAGCACTTGAAGGAAAGATGTCCGCAAATGCAGGTTCATTTTACAAATGCAGTCTCTTATTTTATAAAATATAATATAAAAGTTTCAGGTTTATTTGTCAGTTGCACAACATGTCAGGACATTTATGCATTGAAATGCTTGTGGTGAGTCTCAAATTGATGCTCTACAGGAGGACAAAACCATATACATACTAAACATTTTCAAATAAAGTTATATAAAAATTGTATTAAGTAAATACAAAATATACACAAAATACAGAATATACAAAGACAGGAGGCATCTGTAGAAAGTCTTGGCTGGTCTGAGGATTGTTCCTTTCAGAACTTTCAGAACTATCTCTTTTTTAAAGCTAATCATCATATTCCCTAACTAACAATAAAGAACCCACTATGCAGACTACCAGATGTTTTTAATACACGTTAACTCTTTTTTAATTTAATCCTCATAATAAAACTGTTTTTTAAAAACTGTGTTGCAGTGCAGTCACTTTAATAACATTACCTAAAAGAAATGAAATACCAGATTGTAACAAGGTGAATGTTTGTTGGTAGTTTCAGAGATTACAGTTTTACTTGAATCACTGATTTTTAAAATGCCTCTCAACTTACACTGTACGTTGTAGGTAGGTGAGGTATATGTATCAGTGGCTCCACAGCCTCAGTTTTAGTCATTTAATCTACATTTTAATTTACATTTGTGGTTAGAGGTTTATATGCACTTATCATGGTCAGTTCTGGGCTTATATCGTTTAATTTTTCTTTTTCTTCACAAGGTTAAAATTGTGGGATGAAAATTATAAACATGGTCAAATAAGACACACCACACACCTAATATGTGGCCAAATGTCTCTTAGCAAGTTGTACCCTGACCACTTTGTTACCTATTAATAAACTTCTGCAAGAATTCTGGTTCAATATATGACCAATTGAGAGTTTCATTAAATGTGTTGATTTCCTGGTTCAACCAACTTTTAAGCAGTCAACTTATTTTTTTAGTTAGGTTGAGTTAAAAAAGGACTTTGGGCAAAAGTTAAAAGGCATGTTATCCTGCTTTATCTGTTCCACATCTTCCTTTGATGTGTGCTTGGGGTCACTGTCCTGTTGGAACTTTTGAGTCCAAGTTTCAACCATATAGCTGATGGTTTGAGGTTATGCGGCATAAGTTTGAGGTCCTCCACCTTTATTATTCCATCCACTTTGTGCAGTGTACCAGTTCCAGAGCATGGTGCAACCATAACCAGTTCCTGGGGTTGAATGACATTTTTACTCCTCCAAAATAACCTCTCACAACACAACTCAATGGTTGTCTCATTTGGCCATTACATTTCATTGCTTTTTCTTTGTCCATGTGCTCAGCTGCAAAACCTTAGTCAAGTTTAAAGATGTTTTTGGGGCAGTGGTTTCTTTCTTAGTCAGCTGTCTCTCAGTCTATGGTAATGTAAAACTCACTTGACTGTAGACAGTGACACCCTTGTTCCAGCAGCTCATGACAGATTTTTGGGTTGTTCCCAACCATCTGAACCAATTTCCATTTATTATCTGAGAGGGTTGGGTTGGGTCTTCTTTCAGAACATAGCAGCGTGGCTACACTTCCTTAGAACTTGTGAGCATGTGTACAGATCTTAGAATCTACAGCTGTTTAGAAATGGCTTCGAAAGACGATCTATGATAATCATTCTAAGATCTTAGATCTTGCCAATATTGCCATGACGTTAATGTCCATGATGAGTTCATGTAAACTTCTGACTGCAACTGAAGCCTGTGTAACAGGTTTATTTCCATTATTATATTATTGATATTGTTATATGATTAAACATACTGATGTAGTAGTAATTCTTACCAAATATTCACCTTGTCTTATCTGGATGTACATAATGTGTAAGTAAGATATGTATGTAAAATGTAAATATTTAAGTAAATCCTTGATGTGTCCTTATGTAGTGTATGTTACGTTGGCGGAGCCTCCAACTGAAGTGCATGCCACAGAAATAAATCAAACATATGTTGTTCTGAGCTGGAAACCGCCTAGCCTCCGTGGACGGGCACCGCTGTGGTACCTCATCGAGAAGGTGTGTTTGGATATTTAGCTTTTCAGTCTGTAACAAGAATGGAGTGTGTAATACAGTAACTTAAACTATAATTCCATAAAGTACTAACCTAGTCTCCCAACAAAGAATCCAAAGATCATCATATGATGGCTGGACTAGTACCACCCTTCACCTCTTTAACAAATCATTTGCTTTAATGTTATTATGCTCACCATGCCCTGTATTTGACATCTAAACTCATTTATTAAGATCTGATATACAGTTTGCCTTTCAGTCGGAAGGAATCACGAGTTATCACATATTAATTTTAACCGGCTTTATGAACCTAATTCGGGCTCGAGTGTGTTTGAAGTGGTTTACACAGCTGACAGCCTGCAGGAATAATCCTCCTTTTTGCTGACGTGCTCTTCACTCTGGCTGTCTTGGTCCCTGCCTCTCAGTCGGTAGGTGACAGTTACTTGTGGCAGAGAGTCAACACAGGTGTGCAGATCCGCTCACCCCGTTACCCCATTTATGACCTGGAGGACAAGAAACAGTACCGTTTCCGCGTTATCGCAGTCAACAAGTACGGCCCGAGTGAGCCATCAGAGCCCTCGGATCTCATCCAGAAAGTGGATCCTTATGGTAAGCAGGTTTCCTCAATCAAAACCACCCCGTAAACCTTGACGCATTGCAAATAAAACTGCATTGGTGGGCCAAAAAAAACGTAGTATTTTATAATGAGGTGAATAGGCATAGAGAAAACCCAGCCATGTATGAGCTACCTCCTCTAAGAGCCTAAAAAGGCTCTTCTGTAAAGTTTCATAAATGTGATCTGTAGAAGTCTAAGATTTTACCTGCTGAAACTTCAACGGCTTCTTTGATAAACGTGTCCCATGCCATGTTTTTCAGCTTCCATCCCAAACATTGGTATGTATGAATGTTTGGATCAATTGCAATAACATCTCCACCAATTTTCCCCATTCCTCTTCAGTTCTGGAGAGGAAGAACATCACAACTTACTTTAGACAGTTATGTTAGTAGAACTGTGACAACTTAGCAGTGTCACCTGCAACTAAACTCATATGGTGTTTGTTGCCTAACACAGACACTTCTTTGACAGCTTGAGAACAACACAGAGATATTTCCAGTCACTGTTTTCTCCCACAACTTCTAAAAGCATCTGCCATCATCCTCTAAAAAGTTTGTTTCAGTGCACAATATTTTTTTGCATTAAAATGTGTGATAGTCTTTCCTTGTCATTTACTGTTTGTTTGTTTTCTTGTTTTTTTTTTTGGACAAAAGGTAAGTCAAACAAAGCAAAACGAGCAAGCAGAAGAATTTTTGTACTTGTCTGAGTTTCTGAGTAAATTCTGAGGTTCTAAATAATGTTTGGCTTTTGTGCAGGAGTTCCCTCGGCTCCAGGTCAGGTGATAGCTTCCAGGAACACCAAAACGTCTGCGTTTGTGCAGTGGGAAGCCCCCAAAAACCTCAAAAACCTCATGGGCTACTATGTGGATTGCTGTGTGGTTGGATCCAAAGTCTGGATGCCCTGTAATCATAGACCCTACAAGCACACCAGGTATTAAGATCACAAATTTGTGTTATTAAGGCTAAGCAGCCTGTGGATTTTGTAATGCATGAAGGCTGTGATGCTTACTTAGTGCGTAAACAGCTCAACATTAACCCTGCCACTGTCTGGACAGGTTTGTGGTCCACGGCCTGATTCCAGGTGAAACCTATATCTTCCGCGTCCAGGCAGTGAATGCCTATGGTCTGAGTGAGGAGTCTCAGGAGTCTGCTCCCCTCTTCATTGATGCTGCTCTTAGTAAGTTTACATCTAGATCTGGTGGTATTTCTATGTCAAGTATCCTGTAGATCCAGAGGGGGGGGGGGGGGGGGGGGGGAATCAGCAGATATCCTTCTGTATGTAATTACAGTCAAGGTAGGATCAGTGTGTTATATTGATCCTACCTTGGTTACCATGTGTAAAAATGTAGTGCTGACACTTAATTGCCAAAATAATGTCATCAGTTTAAGCTCAATTCATAATAATTGTTCAATTTTCAAATATTGTTCAGATTTCAGCTTAAAACTAATCTATAGATAGAACACAATCATTAAGTAGAGATAAATATAAATCCTTGTGTTATCTCATTTAGATGGAGGAGTCGATTATGGTATGTACTTTTTAGTCACAGAGCATAATTAAACTGTAGTAGAGTTAATAATGACCTCAGTAACCCTATTTCCTCACCTATGAACCAAATATTGTCATAGTTCACAATAAAGAATTGAGGTGTGGCACTGCTCTAATTGTGACCAACTCATATTCACTCTTGTCTCAGCAATGGTCAGCTACAGTCACTGAATCCTAATCTTATTATTATACCCTTTGTTTTGCCCCACATTGTGATACAGTACTGCACTCTTAACACACTCCACATCCATAGCATGTAGTCTTCCCATTGCTCCATAAACTAAAACTGTGTTTCTGTTCTCCAGCTGCTCCTTCTGCTCCATATGGCATCTCTCTGCTCAGCTGTGATGGATCCTCAATGACCCTGGCCTGGAAACGCCCCAAAAACACTGGTGGCACCAGGATCACCTCTTACTATTTGGACAAACGAGAGGCAGGCTCTCTGAACTGGAAAGAGGTCAGCCACAGTCCTGCCACTAGCAGGGTGTATAAGGTAAGCACATTGTGGCATTATGACTTTCAGAAAAGAGATCAGATCATCCTGTATCAGTTATTCAAAGTTTTGCAACACTAAAGATACTTTAGTGGAATTAGTAAATATGAGTTTCTCAGATTTCTCTTGAGGTAACGTTTCTGTTGACTCTTTGTACACAGGTGGAGAACCTGACTGCTGGAGTGTTCTATGAGTTTAAGGTCCAGGCTGGCAATCTGGCTGGTGTTGGTCTAGCATCCGAACCCAGCAAGGCTTTTGCCTGTGAGGCGTGGACCATGCCTGAGCCAGGTGAGTATCTGTGGCCTTGTAGCAATATCATCAGAGTTAGGCTCCCCATTTGTTGTTTGTTTGAGAAAAACAAGTTAAATCCAGTGTAAACTATTAAATTAAATGATGATTTTACTAATTAGAAGATACTGATACAAGTAAGTGTCCTCTGTGCTCTTTCATGTCTTTAGGCCCTGCATACGATATCAGTTTCTGGGAGGTGCGGGATAGCTCTCTCCTGCTGCAGTGGAGGGCCCCAGTGTATAACGGTGAAAGCCCCATCACTGGTTACTTTGTGGAAATGGCCAAGAAAGGATCCTCTGATTTTGTTACAGTGAATGCTGAACCTGTGAGCCATCGTTACCTGAAGGTAAGGAACAGCTTTTTTCAACATCTTTGTTTCATATTACTGTAATGTTATACGAACCAATATCCTACACTGCAAATTTGCCAGTGTTAAATCAACACTCTTAGTGTTAAGTTTACACTGACAAATAATAATTGTATTTTGCCTTTTCTCCTGTAGGTAACTGGTCTTGAGACTGGAGCTTTGTATGTGTTTAAAGTACGTGCAGTGAATGCATCAGGAAAAGGAAAGGCCTCCGATGTGTCTGACGCTGTGTGTGTAAAGGCTCTGCCAGGTAGTTGTTTAGATAGACTGCTGTAACACTTTATTAGTTTTCATTTTAGCAACAAATTAACCTGTTTTATGCTTTTAAAATGTTAAAAATGTTTGAAAGACTTGTGCCAATATAATCACATTGATTTATTTCCTCTCTGTAATCTTTCCTCAAAGATACCAAGGAGATTGAATATGGTGTGGATGAAGAGACTGGGGATGTTTTCTTGTCTTTTGAGGCTTCTGAGATTTCCGAGCACTCAAAGTTTACTTGGTCAAAATCCTACAAAGAAATCACTGAGTCCAACAGGATGACTGTTTCAGCTGCTGGAAGACGGTATCTTGCCTTTAACTGTACATCTCTTTAAAATGTCTTAACTATGTTAAAGCAGCATTGTGTAGTAATGTCACCTTAAAATAACAGCTGTAAAATATTTAAATGCTCCACTGACTTGTAATAGGGAGAATGTGGAGGCTCAGAGAGCTGCTACTGCACTATGTAACTTGGAGCTTTGTGAACATCGGTATAAAAAGTAAATTACACTTCACAACTGTAGGGGGAGCCCAAAAGCATTAAACTAAGCATCATTAAACTAATAACGTTCTATTATTAGCCATAACTGGACCTTCTAAGGCACAAGGTCTTCAAACAAACTCAGAGGTTAACCACCGATTGTGATTATGTTGCCTCCAGTTCCAGGCTGACATTTGTGAACCCTGAGAAGGAAGATTTGGGCATCTACTCTGTGGCTGTGAGTGACACAAATGGAGTATCAGCCAGTCACACTATTAGTGAGGAAGGTATGTGACACAGTCACATGGTGGTGTATCCACTTTAATGCTCATTCAGTGTTTGTCAATAACCACGTCAACTACTGTCCTTTCTTTCTAGAACTCAACAAAATGCTTGAACTCAGTTACAACATCAGACATCCAAGTAAGCCCTGATATCTGTGTTTTGGGTTTTTTTTTGCTCTTTTTATTTCTAGCCTGGTGCACAAACATTCTGTCTTTAACAATGACTTGTTCCTTTTAAATTTCAGTTGTTCCCCTGAAGACAGAGCTGAGCTATGAGGTTCTGGAGAAGGGCCATGTGCGTTTCTGGCTGCAGGCCCAGAAGATGTCCCCTGCTGTGTCTTATAGGTTCATCGTCAATGATAAAGAGGTCACCAGTGGTGAGGTACAGACAAATTCCATGACCTCATCTTATCTCAAGCTGTCTGTGACTGTGTGATGCTACAGAACAACTGTTCAAATTTTTGTGTGGAAAATGTGGAAATATACGTGCATATCAAGATGAAGTTCCTTCACCAGTGTTTAAGCAGAGTTTATAGCAAATGTTGTTTGTGTGTATGTGTTTAGGGTCACAAGATTAGCCACGACGCTTCCTCAGGAGTTATTCAGATGACCATTGAACATTTCACCAGGGCCAATGAGGGCACCTACACTCTTCAGATCCACGATGGAAAAGCCAAGAATCAAAGCTCTCTGGTGCTGGTGGGAGATGGTGAGAGCTTGCGTTAATAAACTGTCTGGTTGTCATTGAAGCTTTGGTGATAAAGCATGTTATCTAAGTGTCCTTGCAGGTGTCACTGAGTGAATAGTGCTTTCATTTGTTTGATTTCAGTCTTCAAGGCTGCACTGAAGGAGGCTGAATTCCAGAGAAAGGAACATATTAGGAAACAAGGTTATAAAGGATGCATACACACCTACCCACAATACAACATTGTTTTTTACATTTAAATTTACTTTACATCTCATAGCTGTTCTTTACATTGTGTTATAATTACATGATGAATGGACCAATAGAAATGCTCCAAAATGTCTTGGAATACAATCTTTTGTACTTTGATTTCCATTGAAACTTATGAAGGCGTTTTTTCTTCTCCAAGATACAAGGGTTTGTATCTGACAGTGATGATATATTACCATGTAATTCTGGTAACCTAATACAAAGTTATATATGTTGTATAACATTAGATTAATATAAGCTGTCAAACAACATTTTTTTTGTCAAAATTCTGACAGTCCTGAACTTCTGTTGATTTTGCTTTGCCCAGGTCCCCATTTCTCAGAATACCTGACCTTCCATGTGGATGAGGAGTGCACTGTTATGCTTGTTTGCAAGGTAAAAACACCTTTAAACAAAGGATAATTGTTTTCTTACATAAAGGTCTATGTGTCACAAACATTAAGTTCATTATGGTGCTAAAAATACATGTACTGCTGAACCAGAAAAGAATGAGCGGGCTGTTCATGTGCTTGTTTTGTAGTTGGCCAATGTGAAGAAAGAGACCACATTTGCATGGTTTAAAGATGATGAAGAAATTGTTCTTGATGTACCACCTAACCCAATGTCTGGATCCTGTGCTCTTCCTATCCCCCTGGTAAGCAGCTTTTTCAAAAGGGGAGTTTGAACCCTTGAAGAATCCTTGAATTTTGTCCATGCACTCTATTTTTATCTCAGATCTACTGATTCAGAGGGTTGTTCTGGGTTTCATGTAACATTTAATTTACAGCATTTGGCTGACGGACTGACGGTCTTATCCAGAGCACCTCACATTTGAATCATGTTACACAAGCAAATGTAGAGTTAGGAGTCTTGCCCAAGAATTCTTAATAGTGTAGTGTTGTGTCCTTGCCTGGCCAGAGAATCGAACCCTGCTGTACCATGAGGAAAGCGGCGTTCTTATCCACTATGCTACACCAACTGACACCAACATGACTTATCTTTTACATGACTCTGAATGTATCTTTGATATGACAATTCCTCCTCGACCACTGCATTTGATCTGTTACACAGTTCTCCAGAAAAGACCAGGGAATCTACAAAGCTGTACTGGGCGACGATCGTGGAAAAGATACCTCTGTTTATGACATTTCTGGACAAGGTAATATGTTTACATTTGTAAAGCCCAGCATTTGCTGTTATAAAAATGAGAATACAATTAATAATTCATTGTTTCTTTCCCTGTTTTGCAGTGTTTGAAGATATTATCAATGCCATTGCACACATTGCTGGTATGTTGTTTTTTTTAGTCACATGCAAGGATATTAGCATCTTTAATAAAATCAGCATCAAGTATAGTACATCTGTGTACATGAACTTATTTGTATTAATCTGGTATTAAAATGACCATTTAAAAAGCAAATGTTTGTAGCAATCTAACACCAGTGTTGTGAGAATGCAGTTTCAAACTTTTAATGAATGTTTAGTGAGTGTTGGGTAAGTCCATATGCGAGACATATACACAGGGCTATTTTTGACCCATCATGCAGTGCACTGTCCACTGGCTCTATTTACTAAACACTTTGTGGTTTGTTGCAGGCTCGTCTGCCTCTGACCTGATGTTGCAGTGCACTCCAGAGGGCATCAGACTGCAGTGCTACATGAAGTATTACACTGAGGAGATGAAGACCAGCTGGTTCCACAAGTATGCCCTTGTTTTCCAAGTTTATTTGCATCACTATCTATTTATGTTGTTGTGACATGTCATTTATAATGTATTAATAGCTTAATCGCTGTGTATTACAAATAAATCCACTTCAAGATGTTACATAAACATTGCTCAATATATCAGAGGAGTCTTCCCCTTATTAATGTATGAGCAAAATGAAGCTGTACTGCCTCACAGCAGTCAGATTAATTATACAGAAAATTTTTAAAGAAAAGATTTAATTAAGTAAAGGTGTTGTTCTGGGTTTTAGAGAGAGCAAGATCGCCTCCTCAGAAAAGATGAGGATTGGAGGCACATCTGAGATGGCCTGGATGCAGATCTGTGAGCCAACTGATAGGGAGAAGGGCCATTACACTATTGAGATCAATGACGGCAAAGCTTCCCACACTCGTACCTTCGACCTCTCTGGACAAGGCAAGTCTACATTACTACATTACAGCTTTATGTATTGACCTTAAATGCCTGCCTCTACCTCCCTTCGTTTATCTTTTGTTTATTCAATACAGTACGTTCAGTTCAGACTCCTAAAAGTCCTTGTCTCATTTTTAATACACATTGTGAACGTACTGAAAATACTGGAGTAAATAATAAAAAATTATTGACTCTCTTCTTTCATCCAGCTTACAATGATGCCTATGCAGAATTCCAGAGACTAAAGTAAGAGCAGTATTCATACATATAAAATTTGCTGGATATTTATTTGCCTATTCAAGATTCATTTGCCAGAGTTGTTGCTAATGAGCTCTGATTTCTTCTTTTCAGGGCTGCTGCCTTTGCTGAGAAGAGTGAGTACTGTTCAGTGTGTAGTACTAATCTTAAGTACTATTTTAGGGTGTGCTTAAACCAGCTGATGCCTGGCCATCTTGGTGGCTGTGATATTGCACAGCTTGTGTTTTTATATTCAGCTGAACATAGCATTTATTGATCTAATGTGCTTTTTGCAACACTGCAATGTATATGTGTCGAAAAATGTCTCTTCCCCGCATTCTCTATAGATCGTGGCAGAGTAGTGGGTGGACTGCCAGATGTTGTGACCATTATGGAGTATAAGGTAATACTTAGTATTAGGTAATACAGTAATAAAGTAATGTAACCATAGTCTGTACATTAATTTGAAGGTATATGTTATATCAGTGGTGCCAAAGACTGCATTTATTGAACACTTTAACCCCTTAAACAGCCTATGGCCCGCCAAGAAACTTCTATTACCACAGAATAGCTTGTACCAGTTTGTACAGAAGTGCCTGTAGTTACTGAATAATATGCCTTAGTGTGTAATAAGCCTTTCTGCATTAAAGGGTAAAGTTGTTCTATGCTGTATAAACAGTAAGCATGTGAGTACACATGCGACAGTCTATTTACTACAACCCTGTTATGCCTCAAAATAAACACATTGATTTACTAAGGGTTTGTGGAAAAAATGATAAACTCTTAATTTATTGGCTAGTTTATAGCACTATGACAGGCTCACAGAAGCTGCACATTATAGCATAGTGTTAACACTGTAACCAAAACACTGTAATTACCAGATAGCATGATGTTCTGTAAGCTGAACAGATTTTGGCCTTGCCCCCATTTACTTATCTGAGTCTTGCCATTAATAAAATATGCCAATACTTTCCCTTTTTGTGTTTAGCTCCAGTTTGGTATTCAGCTGGGGTGGGTGTATGTAAATGTTTGGGACATAAATATGGCATGTCAAGACTGTTACTGTTACTGGGTTTTTGGAATTGGCCCGTTTTCCAGCCCTGTTTTGATTATGCTGGATGGTTATCTCCATGTACCAAACTATGCCAAGGAAAATACAGTCTGACATTTAAATAAAACTAAGCCCCTTAATGTTATCACTTCTGCAATGCATTATAATTTTGTAGACTTTGCATCCTTGTCATGTGCATACAGAATGCATTTTCTAGTCATTTAAAAAGGCACATGTACACAGCCCTTACTCAGCCTTGTAACATTGTCAACACATTTTTGCAGACCCTGAGCTTGACATGTACAGTGTGGGGCGACCCCCAGCCTGAGGTCACCTGGTTTAAGAATGAGCAGGAAGTCTTGTCCGATGGCCACAACAAGATCACCTTTGAGAGTGGCAAGTTTGCCAGCCTGACCATCAATTCAGTCACCGTGGACGACTCTGGCAAGTACAGCATCAACGTGCGGAACAAATACGGCGGTGAGTTTGTGGAGATCACTGTCAGCGTCTACAAGCAGGGTGAGGAGATCCCTGAACCCAAACTGGGACAGATGTCTAGGCCTACCCCAGTACCCAAGTCTCCTGCACCACCCTCCAAACCCCAAACTCCTGCACCATCCAGGAAGACCCCCACTCCTACTCCACCCCCCTCTGTTAAGTCTCCAACCCCCACTCCACCTCCATCCGTAAAGTCTCCCACCCCAGCTCCAAAATCCCCAACCCCACCCAGGAGTGCCAAATCCCCCACCCCACCCAGGTTTATGAGGTCCCCCACCCCCACTAAGAAGTAAACAAAATGCTTTTGCTGCCCAGGTTGTTTCAAATGCTGATACTGCAAACATTTACAGATTGCTTACTGCATTAGAAACGTTGATATCCATATAGTTTGTCTTCTTACATTGACTTATGAATCAAATGATCTCTTACTCATTAACCCATTGACCTTTGCATTTATGCATGTTTGCATTTTTGCCATGTTTGATGGGTTCGAGTAGATTGTTTGATCAGCTTAGAACTCAAAACATGGTCTTCACCCTCAAGGTAAATGGCCAGCATAGCTTGCAAGTTTGTGTTCTTATATGTTACACTCTCCAAACTAAAAATATAAAGGTTATGAAGTTGACACTAAAAAGTGCTGTTTACTAAAAACAGACACCATCTTTGGAAATGGCATCATTACCTGTCTCATCTTGTTCTGTAGCTTCCTATTGCTTTGTGTTGCCAAATAAAAACCAGTGATCAACTTCTCTCTGCTGAATGTCTGTGGTCTGTGCATCTTTAGAGAGCTTTCCTAAACAACAGAAAACACAGTTCTTCCATATGGATCAACAGAAGCTTTTATTTGTCTTCATTGTGTAAATAAATGGACCTTCAATTCATTCATATGATATAATTTTGAGTGCAAGTTGTTCTCCTTCTACATGTACTACTTCTACATGAAATAGAAAATCTATCTAGATGAAATATTCCAGGCCTTTGTTCCTGTCTGCATCAAGCTCCTCTGTCTCAATCTCAAGGCGTTTCATGGCGATGAAATACTGCACAAACGGCTCACCCAATGACCCACGGATCACAGCGTCTTCTGCAAGGGCGTCTAAAGCATCCTCCAGTTTAACCGGGATCGTGAACTGTTTCTGCTGGTTTGGAGCTCTGTTAAGACTCTGTTCTATGCTTAGGTTCCGCTTAATACCATCCAGTCCAGCTGCTACGGTGGCTGCCATAACTATGTAAGGGTTTGCCATCGCTGAGCCAAGCCTGTTGTCAATGTGCATTTCCCGCCCACCATGAATCTTCACATTAAAGGCACAACTGTTGTCATTGCAGCCGCATGTGGCGTAGAAGGGGTGCTTCGAATCTTTGCCTTTAGTAAACTGACTGCGGCAGCCAATCCCTGGCGCCAGCAGGCAACTCAAAGCTGGTGAGTGGTGGAGAAGCCCCCCGAGCCATTTCTTGCCAATATCAGACAGCTCCCCAGCGCCTGAGTGGAAAAGACTTTTCCTGCCATTGGCGTCCCATAAGCTGTGGGAGAGTAGTCCTGAGTTGTAGATGGTGTCATCAGTGAGGAAGGTGGCAATGTAGTTATGCTTCCTGGCCATCTCTTTAATTCCAGTCCGAAAGGTGAAGGCACTGTCAGCAGCTTCGATTCCAAACTTAGGCTTGAAGCAGATCTCCATCTGTCCAGGACCGCTGGCAGAGGCAAAGCTGTCCACATCAGTGCCCATGTGGTACATCCCTCTCACCAGCTGCTGTAGGAAGGGCAGGTCATGATTGCTCAGCAAAGTAGTGGCAGGAAAGAATATGACTTTGGGGCCCAAACGTTCTGGCGCTCCCAAGATGCAGCATTCATATGTGAAGGAGGAATAGAAGGAGAACCCCATGCTTTGAAGCTGACCAAGCATCAGCTTAGCAATAAGACGAGGAGAGGTGCGCAGTGGCATTCCAGTGATAGTGCAGGGATCACAAATGATACGAGCAGTGTGTTCAGTCCAGGGGAGGACCCGGAAGGTGGAGAGATCAGGGACCAGAAGTACATCACTGCTAAAATTGGCAGCAGTTGAATGATCAACCTCATTGTCTTTTGGGCTCAGTGTCAGCTCCAGGTAGCTTCTGGGCATGGGCACACCATACACAGCTTTTTCCTGCATTGCCAATAACAGAATCATTAATATGCTCAAACTTACATTTATCCACATAATGTAAATAGGGTATAGGAAACGTAAGCTATCAGTTTCTTCCATTAATGTACACTGAAAAACAGGTCATACAATCAATAGTATCAATTAAGCAGGGAGGTATTTACATGAAAGAAGCGAGTTGGGACCATCTTGGATCTAGACACACCATGGAGATCTGTTGCTTCAAAGCGGACAAAGCCAATGTTTTCCCTGGAGATCTGCTGCTTTATCTGTTCAAGCTCAGAAATGAAGTTTTGAGATCCATGAGCTTCTGTCTGGGAATTGTCCCTGTTATCTAAGAAGCATATAAAAATTAAAAGCATTAAAAACGCTTCAGTAAAACACAGATAGTGTAGAGGTACAATAGATGCACACTGACCTGACTGTGATGACCATGTGTCTCTAGAGTGGGTTCTATCACTGGTGGGGGACCTAATACCAGACGTCCTGCTTGTATGACTGTCGGTCCCAGACGACCCACCAGAATCCCAGCCAGACGAAGCACCTTCTCGTGGTCTTGAGGCTCTTCTGCTACTTGCAAGAATAGGTTTGAATGTTGAAAAGGACTTAGATGGTACCTCATCTGGTCTGCAATCCACCCTCTGTCCGGGCGTGTGGCTGTGGGGACTAACTGGCCGACCTTCGTCCCTTAGCAAGGAGCTCTCTCTTAAAAGATTCTTCAGTTCCTCCACTGTTTGTCTAGAAACACCTCCTTCTGTGACGGGTGGACGGCCCTGGTGGCCTTCTCTACCCCATTCATCATTACTGGCATAGTCCTGGTCCTGGGATTCAGTGGAGACAGTGGGCCGAAAGTGTGGCCCAATAGAAATGATTGTGGGATTGTCAGCAGGACTTGGAGTGGAAAAAGTTGTCTGGGCTATGGGCACAGGGGTCCCTTTTCTGTCCCAGTCTGAAGAGGCTACGTGTTTACCACTAACCTTCACCCCCTTCTTTCTGCTGTGGCTCACATTGCCTCCATCTACTTGGTCTGAATCTGTAGAGGCTGTCTCCTAGATGAACAGAAATGATTCATAGTTAGAAACATGCAGAAATCAGCAAAAACCTAGCACAGCATTCTGTTTTCGCAAAGAAATCTGAAAGACCGTACTTTCTCTGTAGACTCTTCAGATTTTTGCATCGTCTCTTCAGTTCCTTTAAGCCAGTGGTTTCAAATTTTGTGAGCTCTAAGTTGAAACAAGAGCTATGGCCGAGCGCATCTTTTATAGGCCGCCAGTACAATGCTGACTGATTGGAACATTCCCTCTGTGGCCCCCAGTGTATCCACAGTAGAGTGGTTTACACAACTAACAACCTATGCCTGAAATACACTCTCCCTCTCATTGGCCAGGCCTGTGAGCTGTCTAGGCTGTTCACTGATCTATTGTGTAGGCGTGCACCAGTGAAAACAATGCTGTGATCAGCTTTTTTTGCACAGGCCACAAAACACCGCTTGTCAAACTTCTAGAAAGATGCATTTAAAAGCAAAGAGAAAGAAAATAAATCACAGTCATTGTCTTGTCTGTGATTCAGGCTTCATATGCACGATGCACATTACCTTACTGTAAATGCATATGATGTGTTTTGATTACTATGGAGTGTCAAATTAGGAAAATATAGTATTCCCAGTATTTGAAATAGCATTCTCCTAACTTAATAAATCGTTCTCTCGATATAATAGTTCATTCCCATCATTTGATAAATCGTTCCCTCGATATAATAATTTGTTCTCATCATTTCGATAAATCGCCCCTTGATAAAATAATTCGTTCCGATCATTCCCCTTGATATAATAATTTGTTCCCATCATTTGATAAATCGTCCCCACAATATAATAATTAGTTCCCATCATTTGATAAATCGTTTTCTCGATATAATCATTTGTTCCCATCATTTCGATAAATCGTCCATTCGATATAATAATTTGTTCCCATCATTTGATAAATCATCCCCTCGATATTATAATTCGTTCCCATCATTTGACAAATCGTCCCCTCGATATAATAATTCATTCCCATCATTTGATAAATCGTCCCCTCGATATAATTCGTTCCCATCATTTCGATAAATCGTCCTCTCAATATAATAATTCGTTCCCATCATTTGATAAATCGTCCATTCGATATAATAATTTTCTCCCATCATTTGATAAATCTTCCCCTCGATATTATAATTTGTTCCCATCATTTGACAAATCGTCCCCTCGATATAATAATTTGTTCCCATCATTTCGATAAATCGTCCCCTCAAAATAATAATTTGTTCCCATCATTTGATAAATCGTCCCCTCGATATAATAATGTTCCCATCATTTCGATAAATCGTCCATTCGATATAATAATTTGTTCCCATCATTTGATAAATCGTCCCCTCGATATTATAATTCGTTCCCATCATTTGACAAATCGTCCCCTCGATATAATAATTCATTCCCATCATTTGACAAATCGTCCCCTCGATATAATTCGTTCCCATCATTTCGATAAATCGTCCCCTCGATATTATAATTCATTCCCATCATTTGACAAATCGTCCCCTCGATATAATTTGTTCCCATCATTTCGATAAATCGTCCCCTCGATATTATAATTCGTTCCCATCATTTGACAAATCGTCCCCTCGATATAATAATTCATTCCCATCATTTGACAAATCGTCCCCTCGATATAATAATTTGTTCCCATCATTTCGATAAATCGTCCATTCGATATAATAATTCATTCCCATCATTTGACAAATCGTCCCCTCGATATAATAATTCATTCCCATCATTTGACAAATCGTCTCCTCGATATAATAATTTGTTCCCATCATTTCGATAAATCGTCCATTCGATATAATAATTTGTTCCCATCATTTGATAAATCGTCCCCTCGATATTATAATTCGTTCCCATCATTTGACAAATCGTCCCCTCGATATAATAATTCATTCCCATCATTTGACAAATCGTCCCCTCGATATAATTCGTTCCCATCATTTCGATAAATCGTCCCCTCGATATTATAATTCATTCCCATCATTTGACAAATCGTCCCCTCGATATAATTTGTTCCCATCATTTGATAAATTGTCCCCTCGATATTATAATTCGTTCCCATCATTTGACAAATCGTCCCCTCGATATAATTCGTTCCCATCATTTGACAAATCGTCCCCTCGATATAATAATTCGTTCCCATCATTTGACAAATCGTCCCCTCGATATAATAATTTGTTCCCATCATTTCGATAAATCGTCCCCTCGATATAATAATTTGTTCCCATCATTTGATAAATCGTCCCCTCGATATAATAATTTGTTCCCATCATTTCGATAAATCGTCCATTCGATATAATAATTTGTTCCCATCATTTGATAAATCGTCCCCTCGATATTATAATTCGTTCCCATCATTTGACAAATCGTCCCCTCGATATAATAATTCGTTCCCATCATTTGACAAATCGTCCTCTCAATATAATAATTCGTTCCCATCATTTGATAAATCGTCCTCTCAATATAATAATTCGTTCCCATCATTTGACAAATCGTCCCCTCGATATAATAATTCGTTCCTATCATTCCCCTCGATATAGCAGTCAGTCAGTTTCCATCTAATCCGAGGCAGTGATTTATTCATATTATTTTACATGATATTTCACATGACTGAACTTGTGGCACAGTGGCCACTCTCCTCCTCGCTGTGCCACATTATTGTCTGGCACTGGATGCCAGTCTCAGCGATGCTCGGGCTTTTGCGCCACTGTTTTCATTTCAGTCGTGAAAAAGATGATGTTGATCCACCTGAACGTGAAAGAATGAAGGTTGAATGAAGTGAAATGCACATCAAACCCACTCTGCTCTTTCCTACGCAGAGAAAGTCGCTACAGTAGCGATGTGACCTGATTTTGTGAAATGCGTCCCTCCCCTAGATCCAGGGTGCGGTTACTGCAAGCACGACCCAGGCTAGCTGTAACTGGTTAAAGCCGAGAGCCGCTTATTAGACACGACGCTCTCGCTGCGGCTGTATGGTGAAAACCCACTTCAGATATTTTACGGCTTTCTTGGGACCGGCTTTATGGTTAAGCTACAATCTTCAATGAGTAAGCATATTCCAGTAAGTACAAAACGACACTATTTAAATACGGTGCTTTTATCCATGACATATTCCGTCATGTTTTCTGCCTTTTAGGTTTTGCGAAATGGTTTTCGAAACGAGGTCATTGTGTTAGCCCGAATGCTAGCCAGCTAGCTTCGCGACCCTGGCGTGAAAAGACGAGTGTGAAATGTGTTGGCGGTTTCTAAACTTTCTAACTTGATCCAGTCTTGGTTAGCTAGCTATATCTCTGTATTTTCTGTAACAGCGAGTCGTATTTATTATCTCGTTTAGAGCCGCGGTATTCTGCTATAGCGCTAGCTAGCTAGCAAGCTTTGTGCTTTAGCCTACTTTAGCCAAGATTAGCTAGCTAGCTAGTGCTAGCGAGCGCCGAAGCAGTAATATAGGGTAAACGTGTTGTTTAATTGTTGTTAGTCTAGCTTTTAAATGAGAACCTGCTCTATTAAAGTAATGAGTAGTGTGATGTAATTTATATATAGTTATATTTTAGCTAGCTATGGTTCTAGCTAAGTATCGTCGGTCGTCACCCGTATCAGGCCGACAGGTTGCTAGCCTTGTTGCCGCATTCACAAATCTGGGTTAGCGAATTCTTCCTACGGCTCTTGTGTCTTTTGTGAGTGAGGTTAGCTGGCTTGCGAGCTCTGCCCTTTGTCTAAGTCACACACAGTTCACAGCTAGCTAACTGTCTAGTTTCTATGAACACATGGCTAGCTACGTTCATTTGAGAATTCCCTAGCTAACTTGGCTCAGCATCTCCTACAAATTGTTAGCTACAAACGTTGAAATGCGAGAATAAAATCATACCAAGTTTCAATCTGCAAGACTGACCATCTGCCCTAAAGTAGGAAAATATCAACGCCTTGGTGGAATGAAGTGGCTTTACTGTTTTCTGAATGTAAAATGATCATTCAGGCTGATTTCCACCTTCTCAGCCGTTTCAAAATGGCAATTTCGCAGCAAAGTCTCTCACATGGGTTAAAGCAGGGCCTTGATGCTGTAGCTACGGCACCACCCCTGCACATGTTTACCTGCCTCTGTCTGACCCCTCCATCTCTTTGCTTTATGCCTTTACAGCAGTTCTGTGGTGTATTGGGTCACACATTTATGGAGTTTCTGAAGGGCAGTGGAGACTACTGCCAGGCTCAGCACGGCGTATATGCAGACAAGTGAACGAAGAGCCTTGCTACCTCACCGGAAGAGAGACTTGTGTGAGTGTTTTAACGTTGGAGGGATTGGACACGGAGAGCGGGCGTCCACAGCAGCCAGGCCGGTCTGGATGGGGTAAAATATCTCCAGAAGTGCACTGCCCTCGTTGGCCCTCCGTCTCCTCGCTCACCTGAGGACCAGCCTTTTTTCTTTTCTTTTTTTTTTTTATTGTTTCTTTTGTTTGTTTTTAAAGTTCTTTTCCCCCTTTTTCATTCCCAGCATTCGTTCTTTACACCATCATTTGGGTGACATTTTCTTTCTGTCTCTGAGGCAGATATTTATTTTTTGGGTTGGTGAAGTTTCCCTTCCGTTTTAGTAGATTTTGATTCATTTTTTTTCATTCAACAATGGCTCGTATGAATAGACCTGCCCCTGTGGAGATCACCTATAAAAACATGAGGTTCCTCATCACTCACAACCCCACCAATGCCACTCTAAATAAATTCATTGAGGTGAGCCTTTATATACTGTGCAACTTGTCTTTATATACTCTATAACTCAAGAGTTTATAAATGTTGCTGGTTTCCCTTAAATTCTGACCTGTCTGGAAGTTATCGTTAAGAAAAGAGTGTCATGTAGCCTTGGGGATTAGGAGGGATATCTTCCAAACCGTATCAGTTTAAAGGACTGGTACCCTTGTGAACATTTGTAGTAATGGTGTAGAAAGCTAAAAAGCCATTATAATTTTGTAAAACTAGACAATCCAATTGAAATTTCTTTCCTTTGCTGCAATATGTTTGAATAAAACGTTACATTTCGCACGTGCGGGCATCTGAAAGACATTTAATTGGATTTATTTTTGAACAGGAACTGAAGAAATATGGTGTCACAACAGTCGTCCGAGTGTGTGAAGCAACATATGATGCTAACCTGGTGGCCAAAGAAGGCATTCAGGTTCTGGTGAGTCGCACAAATGGAATAAACAGTTCTACATAAAAGCTGAAACCTACTGAAAGTATTCAGACTAAAATACCTTTCAAATCTTGCAGGACTGGCCATTTGATGATGGAGCTCCTCCTTCCAACCAGATTGTTGATGACTGGTTAAATCTGTTGAGGATTAAGTTTAGGGAGGAGCCAGGCTGCTGCATTGCAGTCCACTGTGTAGCTGGCCTTGGAAGGTAAGGGTTTTGTAGAAGTAGCAGTTTTTCATCCCAAACAATACATTGTACCGTTTCCCATTACATAAGTGTAAGTAGGTCAGTTTTCAGTTCAACAGTCTGCATTTACAGTTTTCCCCTAAATGCCCTTTGTAGGACTAAAGGCTCAAAATCAGTAGAATTAACTGCAGACGAGGGGGTTGTATTATTTTATTTATATTTCATTGTTTATTTTTATTCTTGTATCAGCATTAACATTTTTTTCTTCAAGGCTGTATACATGACTGCAGCCTCTGTTAATGGCCTTGGACCTATATTCATAGATATGGCAGATTTGTTGGCTGCTTTTGTGTGTACATCTTTAATGTGGGGGAGTTGACAAATCTATATGTGCTCTATGTACTTTCCTTCCACAGAGCCCCAGTCTTGGTTGCCCTTGCTTTGATCGAGTGTGGAATGAAGTACGAAGATGCAGTTCAGTTTATTCGCCAGTAAGTAATTGTTTTCCCTCCAATGCTAGCCATTTACAACAACCCTTATTAACCCTTTTTATGAACCACTTATTAACAGCTGGCAAGTTCCTTGTTTAAGAAGAAAACCATGAACTTTCAGCTGCTGCAGTATGAAAAGTTCAGTCTGTGGTAAAAGCGAATGGTTTGTATTTTAAAGATTAACACAGTGGTGTGTATCTTTTGAAATGTCCCAGGAAGCGCCGTGGAGCATTTAACAGCAAGCAGCTCTTCTACTTGGAGAAGTATCGTCCAAAGATGCGTCTTCGCTTCAAAGACTCGAATGGTCATCGCAACAACTGCTGTATCCAGTAGAGCTTTGCACATTAACCCTGCTGGAGTAGCGTTATCTATCCAGATGTTTCTCTGATGTTGGCAGTTTCCTCTCTTAATTAGTGAACATGTGAAAACACTGCTAAAGAAATGAATCTTATTCACTTGTGCGTATCCCCTTTTTTGTCTGGGTTTTACATTGTGGCCACTGTTTGGCAAGTTTAGAGTGCTTATGTATGCTTGTTAAAAATGAACGAGGGATGCTAATGTGTTGCGTCTTCAATTTTTTTTGACAAGTTGTCCCAGGAGTGCTCTCTGCCAAACAAAACGTGTTTGTGGTTTTTTTTTGTTTTGTTTTGTTTTGTTTTGTTTTTTTTAACATTTGTGGAATATCAGAAAAAGTATAATTTAATTTAGTCATTTTTGCTTATGTCCGTTAAGATGCCTGCCTTCCCATGGGTCATATTTAAATGCCTTATTAACATGGAAAGAGGCCATTTCATGGGGGTAAGTATGACATGTGGAAGCCGGGCACGTGTACGGGCAGGAGAATCACGAGTTTAAAAAAAACAACATATATGTATGTATTACACAGAAGAACTGGAGAGAGAAGAAGTGTATACGGAAGGTGTGGGATCTAGTTTGTGTTGTTTATCCAAACTTTGTTTACTAATTACTGCCATGTCAATAGTGTGATGTTTGTGTTTTGGCTTCAAACTGGACCTCTGCGATATTTTGTATGCCTTTTTATTTGATGTGCGTAACTTAATACTTGGATACTTGATTTATGTACGGTATTTGAAATGTGTACTATTAGATTGGCTATTTATACTATCAGTGGGTATGTGTTTTAGTATAGTGAAAGAAGTTGTAACTGTTCACTTACTTGAGAGAGAGAGAGAGACAGAGTACATTAAAGAAATAAAGAATACACTGAGAACATGAGTTGACTCTGCCAATTGCCTCTGAGGACTTGACAGCTTTTATGCCTACACTTCCATTCTTCGCATACAAGAACATGCAGAGCTTTATCAAAATCATTTATTTACCCCTTTTTCACAATTGTATGTGTAACATTGAACCTCTTCATAAAATAAATAGTGATAGAAAAGTTGTAGCTACTTCTCTAAACATGCCTCCTCATTGCACCAAACCACACACGTTACTCCACAATAGTAGAATGGCTTCATCAGTTGGGGAGTTGGAAGAAGAAATTAATACGCCGGTAAAAAAAAAACCATGAAAGAGTTTATGCAGTGCTGTAATTTAAGAGTTAGGTGTTACAAATTTACATTGAGTTTTGGTTCTTGGAAGTAAGGCGGTGTAGATGTTGGGAATATGAAGTACAACTAACTTTGAGGTCACTGTATTTACATTTAGTTCTATGCATTTAATTCATGTACAAACCTTCATTAGGACTAATGTCACTATACATGAGTTGAGTATGGAGGACAGCATCTGGTTTTATTTTGCTTGACACTTCAGCTTCAGAAACCTTTTAGAGAAGATGTGCTATGACACTTTGTCATAGTACAGAACTGTCTGTTGTCAGCTTTTGTAAACAGCTCTTGATTTATCAGAACGTAAATGTCTCCCAGGCAAAGAATCTTACGTGGTATATCTCTACAGATAAAAACAGAACTGAATGCTATATCTGCACAATTCACACTGTCACGGTGGCAAAGAACTACACAGTTGTTGAAGGGCTTCTTCATTAGTCTCTGAACGTCTCATGGCTGCAGCTTCTGGTTTCCAGCCAACATATAATTATGTGTTCTTTTAAAAGTCGTCTGGGCCCTTCATGTTAGACTCTTTGGCAGATACTCCAGCGGCGGCCTGGAGGATACACTGAGAAGGCTCGCAGTATCCATTAAGGCCGGGAGGCCCGGGAGGTCCTGGAACTCCAGGTGTTCCGGGTACACCACGAGGCCCTCGCATACCATCACGACCATCACTGCCATATGCTGGCTGGCCAGGCGCACCTGAGAATGACAGGGTGAAGACAGAAGGGCACATACAAAGCGTCAGTGTGAGGGGCTTCGGGCTGAGTAGGCTTGACATTGCTAGTTTCAGTGATTGCTCGACACTGATAATCAAGAAACAATCCCATAACAACCTCATAATGAAGTGTAAATCTCACCTGGAAGTCCTGGAGGTCCAGGTATTCCTTTAGGTCCTTGTACTGTAGGCCCTCTATCTCCTCTGTCTCCTGTGTCACCTTTATGAGGACAGGACAACTCAATTACACAGGAATCATAACATACACACAATGTCTAAGAACTGAATGATGACCTAAAGCATGTCTGTAGTCATTTAAAGCATTATATCATTATTTGTCTCAAATGCAAATATGATCATCGCTGTAACATAAAAGTCATTTCTAACATTTCATTTATTACTGACAATATGTACACAGATATTAAATAAAAAGGCATATTTTAACGTCTGCCATTTCATCTCAGAAAAAGTTATTATAACTTACACCTGTTTGAGTACACCTTCATAAATGTGTATATACAGCTAAGTGATGCAATTATCCCATGAAAACCTTTGCCTTTTTTCTTTTTTCTTTTTTTTTTACTGTGGCTTAACATTTAGACATTTGATCTAAGTTTTAACAATAATCAAGACTAAAGATTCATCTGCTAAAAGCACATAGTTCCACAAGTCCTGCTCTTTAGTGGACGGTGGAACGGCTGATTTTTACTTTACTTAAGACAGCCTCCTCTTTAATGATGTTCTAATCATCTGCAACTGCAGTTCATTACTCATTACTGTTCAAATGAAGATCAAATGTCTGTATGTCATGTGGTGTCCTAACTTTTTCACAACCATACAAGTCTTTTTATGACAACTTAATGTATATAAATGTACATAAACATATAGAGCTGACATAACGCTTATTTCAAATGCACATCCGTTGCCCTGAACGTATTGTGCAGCCTTATAAGTCCTATTATGCAGTTCTGTTGTCTGTTAGGGTTAATAACAGTCTAATTCTAGATCTACAATTAATCACATTATACAAATGATACATCCTGGGCTCAGAACTGAAGGAATCAAAGCAACATTTATTTGTGTTTCCTTCTGTACCTTTAGGTCCTTTACGTCCCAGCATCCCAGGAGGTCCTTTAAGCCCTGGCAACCCTCTGGCTCCAGGGTGTCCTGGAAAGCCGTTTTGTCCAGCAGATCCAGTGGGTCCAGGAGGACCAGGAGGACCTGGCAGTCCGGTGATGCCAGACTCTGGCCTTCTCAGACTGGCTGCAAGCTGAGCAAGCTGCTCTGTGGTAGAACATGTTCAACACTTTAGTCAATCCCAAATTAACAGTGGCTTATGTCACCCCCATCACCTGGCCTGTTGGCACAGTTCTGCTGTATTTACTGCATGAATTCACATGTCCAGATGTCAACACTGACCTTGCAAAACCCTCATGCAGACCTGCTTAATGTGTTGATCTGTTGGTCCACGACCCTGAAAGAGAGCAAAAGGAGTGCTGTAATTCCACTACAGACCACAGAGACACATTACACCATTTTATCCATTTCTGCCTGTGGAGCAGGAGAACTGCAACAGGGCTTTAGAGTGACCCAAATCTGAGACTACACAATCACATGATCCACATGAGCAAAATTCTTGATGGTAGGCCAAGTAAAGAGCTTAGAACGGAAGCACAGAATTGGCCGTTCCTGCAGTTCAAATCAGAATCTAACTGGAATGTAAAGATCGATTATATGTTCAACCGGTGTTTCTAAACGCGGTTCTTTGGATCCCAGGAGAGAGTTCACATTTTTGCTCTTGTCCAGCTTTTAACACTCCTGAAATACATCATTAGGAAAATGGTGTGCATCTCACCACTCTGACTGATTCATTTCAAGTTCTCTGATTTTCTTCTTTCTCCTATGTCCTCCAGCCCATGACCCGAAAATTGATCAGTCATTTGTAAAGGGCTCTTACACTATATCCTCAAAAATATTGAGACTCATTCATTGTTTCTTCCGAAATCAAGAGTTTACCCTGTTTTTGTTGGAGTAACTGTCTCTACTGTACAGAAAGTCTATCTTCTAGATTTTGCACTGCTGTGAGGCTTATTCAGTGACAAGATCATTAGTGAGGTCAGGATATTGGACGATCACCACCCTACCTCATCCCTAACTTCCCAACTCATCCCAAACGTTTTGGATGAAGCACCAGTCATCACTCCAAAGAACACCTGAGAACTCCAAAGCTGAATGCTGGGGAGCTTTATACCCCTCTAGCCTACACCTGGAATTAAGCATGGTGGCAATAGGTTCTTGAAAAATAACCATTTAGGCATGGTCAATTTAAATTGAGCTGGCATAGAATTATTGAAGGACTTTTTTTAAAGAGCGTAGTTCAGACCTTGTTATTCAGACTGCAGATCCAAGGATTGTTTATGGTATAGTACTTGGACTTACTTTTAAGGCACAACAGTGCAGGTAACAAGAGGTGATTTTCACATCAGTCTTGAAGGTACAATAAATATACAGTAACAAGAACAACCCTGCTTCAATTCTAAGCAATAAAGTATGACTGTTTTGGTACATTAAAACACACAAACATTGTAAGTGGACCTCAAACAAATACATACATACAAACGTGTAGAATATAGGAAATTAGGAGGAGGTATTACTTTTTGCCTGCATTTGGAGGATAACATGGGACACATTACATGGAAGAAATTTTTTAGCCATGCAGTAGGCCGATGGTGCAATTTTTCCACCTCTTTGGATGGTTACCATTAATGGAACGATACAGTAAAAGCATCATGAAAATAATAACATTTTTGATGTGGTTGATTAAAAAAATTTAATTAACATACCAACATGACAAGCCAGCTGACAAGAAGATAAAACAGTGTTCTGTGAAGCCTAATAACAGATGATGAGAGTGATGAGTGAGTGAAGAGCATCTCATTTGGCGCTGATTCCTCCATCCTCATATATTATCATTGCATCATTCCTCGGAAGGTTCTCAGGGAGTAGAGCCAAAATATGATGAAAAGATGCAAGGAAAGGAAACGATAGCTAGGGGTATAACAACTCACTCAGCCCACGATTCAATTTAAGTTGATTCTTAATATTCTAACAAGAATATGAACATGAAGTAGGCTGGAGTGGGCCGTGGAGTGGTGTTGGTTGTTGGAAATCTGCTGTTCTCTATTACTGCCAGTTCTTCATGATCCACACTGTCACAAGTTTGCACTGTGATAACGTTTTCAAGCACTGCTTTCAAGTACAAGGGCACACAATTAAAGATATGAGATGTTCTCACTGAACACCTGTTACAGGACTGCTAGTTTTTGAGTTACAGCAAAAACAAGAAGCATCTGGTGGAGCTCAAGGACTGATTTCATAAACTCTGACTTAAACTACATGTTGTGTTCAGAGTAAGTCAGGGGTCCTAAAGCCTAGTCCTGGAAGAATAGAGTATTTATGAAGCCCAGTCCTCTGAATAGATTATTTATAAAGATGTTCATGAGCTGGATCAGTTCTGTGTTAGGGAACTCTTGAAAATGGCCAAGGCACTGGGTCACCAGAAGTAAAGCTGAAACTACTGCAGTAAAGAACCTACCGGTTGTCCTTGTATCCCAGGCAAGCCAAGTGTCCCACGGTCTCCCTGCATGCCTCTAGGCCCTGGTTCACCGGGTGGGCCCTCTAGTCCCTGCTGTCCACGTGCTCCCTCTGCCCCTTTGTTTCCTGCATCACCTGGTTTTCCTGTCTGGACAACAGCACATCCAAAATGAGGAACTATCCATTAACAGTCCAAACCTAGTCTAACTGAACTGAAGTTTATTTATATTAAATATAGGTGTAGATTTCAGATTACGTTATTTGATTTGGTTAGGATTCTACATTTTCCTGAAATTACACCACAATTCAAGTTAATTAATTCTGAGGACAATTTGGATTTATTTTATAATATATACAAATATGAGACCAGAGGCCACACTCACCGATCCTTTCTCGCCTGGTTCTCCCTCATCACCCTACAAGAAAGAGTGGAGCAGACCATTAAAGGTTACTATCCTACCTCAAACACTAGCTATTAGCATCAGTGTTTTTATAGAATTCATGCTTAACTCAAATCCTATCATAACAAGCAAACACAGCATTTAATAAGCATAAAACCTATGATCACTGCATTCAAATTGTTGGGTGGTGTAGGGGATAACAACATTGCCCTCCACTGTGGCAGTCAAATAAAGTAAGTGTGAGGTTTGTTACATACCACGTCTCCTTTCTCTCCTGGGGTTCCCTCCTCACCAGGTGCTCCCTAAGCAAATAAAGGGAATTATCAGCGATCAGACGAGATGTGATGAATTATACAACTACATTTTAAATCCAGTAACTAAGCTGCAAAATTGCAGGATACCTTACCTGCTCGCCTTTTGGACCTGTGAGTCCAACTGCACCCTGGAAAAAAATAAAAACATTGATTAAACATGGTTTAAAAAAGGTTCATGACCTTTCCTTACTCAAGATATTACTACTCCATAGCTTTTATATAGTTGGTCATAACTATTTACAGAGTTCTGATGTCTGTTCTGACTGTTTCCACTTGCATTGTAAATCCTGTATAGACTAGCGATTCACAAATCCAGTCTTCAGGATCTCTTATGCTACAGGCTAAATGCTAAAATATGCAGGAAAGACCAGCATTTGGACTGGGAACAACTGACTACTTATATGACTAAAACATTAACATTCTAAAGCCCCTTTATACAACAAGTATGAAATGAATTAAAAAAACCCAGACTGAGAGTTAGTATTCTGTAGGTCCTCCTCTAGCTTTGATGACTGCCTCATACCACTACACCATATATTTCCATAAAGTTTTCTAAAGAATTATGTAAATGTACTGCTTTCCAAACATTCTTCACTCCAGCCTGCAGACCTTCTATAATTGTTGGACCTTCCTTCTTCACTTATTTCCCAACACAGTTACACAAGTTTTTAGTTTTCAGTGGTATGTAGATCTGGTGATTGAGTTGTCTACGACATCACCCGAACTTCCTCACTCCTTGCTGATCATTAGTTGTATTTTCTTGTTGGCATATTATGTAATTTTTCCTCCAAAAAAGCAGAGATGGATGATCAATGGCACCTGAACATCAAAGCCAATCTGCCAGTGTGGACACTTTTATCATAGTATTAGGATTAACATGGCCAGATATTACGCCTATTACTACTGAGCTATGTGGTTTCTAATGTTACTCCCAATTCCTTTTTTCGTTACTACAAAATTCCATGTCTCACCCTGTCGCCTTTCTGACCAGAGAAACCAGCTGGGCCTGGAAGACCAGGTAGGCCGAGATTTCCTTTAGGCCCCTGTAGAGTACATAAACACACACACAGACACACACATTTATGCCTGTTAACTTGCAAACTTACAAACCGCATTTTCTCAAAAAAAAAAACAAAAAAAAAAACACACCACGGCTTCATGAGAGAGGGTACTGGGCGTGGATGTCTTTAGGTGTGTATGGATGTGGGGTGCTGATTGCCTGATGCCCTTGGCTTGGCTGGTTTGAGGAATTCCTGCAGAACAGAGGGCTCTTTCAGACCCCCTTCCTACTCAGAATATCCCCTTACCAAAGAAAATACTCCTGAGCGCCTAGGCCTCAATAACAACAGCCTATTCATGCCCCTTTACCAGCAGATCACTGTAGTACAGCAGTCAGGCTCGTTATAAGAAGATTTCATTACAATTTGGACCAGAGAACAGATCCTCTGTGGAGGACTGTGCAAACAGTACAGGAGAATACGGACCAAGACTAACATGTTTCTAATTGTTGTATTTGGTGTTTAACATATTAACTGTATAATACTACAATGTCCCAGACTTGGAGGAATTCCTTGCTAATGGCAAGAGAGATAAGACAGTAGTCTTTTATTAGCTGCAGGGTTGCTACGGTAACCAGAAACAATTTCATTATCTGAATGTTTCACAATTTCCCAACAAACCTAAATAACATATTTCAACAGTTAGATGAACTACTGCTTATGACAAACTGCTTAATCTTACACTATTTAAAATGTTAATGTTTGGACATGCGTTCTGGACAAGTTTCATGCTTCTAGTGGGCAGATTTTGTAGACATGCATGTTAGCAATCTGCCAAAGCTAAACCTAAACTAACGTGAGCCAAATTCGGTGGGCAACACTATCACTGTACAATTTTTAATAAATACAGAATGAAACTAAACTTACAAGCTCACAAACATAACTAAACCTAAATAGATAATTCTTTATTTAATATATACTATATGGACAAACATATTGGGACACCTGTAACTGTCTCTACTGTTCAGGGAAGAAGGATTTCTCCTAGATTTTGGAGCATTGGAGGTCAGGATGTTGGAAAATCCCCTAACATTAAACATGGTGCCAATAGGTTCATGTTTGTATGCTCTAGAGAGTCCTATTCTATTGGCAATACTTCGCCACAGGGACTAGACAAGCTATGTGTGTGCATTTGCACATCTATGTCAGCAATCAGCGCAACTTGAAGTTGATGAACTTGTTCATTTGAAGGAAGAAGAAGGACAAAGCAAATTATGTCTGGATGTCTGAATGTCCAAATTGGGGCAGGGACATTGGAATGTTAGACAGTTATCATGGACACCCTCAAACATTTGGACACATAATGTATTCCTCCATGATAATTGTCTAACAATTCAATGTCCCTGCCCCAATTCCTTGTCTTTGTAATTATCTTCTTCACTTAATATTTATATAATGCTTCTTATAACACATCGTCAGAAAGCAGCTTCACAGAAACTTCGGTACAGGCCCCTAATGAGAATGTTGAAAGTGTCAGCAGAGAGAACAGAAGACTCGATGAGCAATGAGGAATGAACAAAGCTTAAAAGAAGAATTTTGGACCAGACGTGATAGTGGAAATACTGGATAGTGGAAATAGTGGAGTTACTGGTTACTCACTCTTGAACCTGGCTGCCCACGAGGGCCATCTGGACCTCTCTCTCCCCTCTCTCCCTACAGATAGAGAGAGCGGGTAAATAAAAAGAGATGGAGGAGCAGAAACAAAGAAAGAGCAAAGACAGTTTATTATTTGAGTGGTGTTCCTATGTCTGTTGTTAAGAGTGATGTCTATATGGAAGCATACTCACTGGCCCACCTCTTGGTCCTACTGGTCCCACCTCCCCCTGTTCTCCACGTTCACCCTACAATAAACCAAGCAACACAGAATCAGTTAAGTTAACAGTTGAGGAAACCACCACACAATAATGAAACATAATAACAAACACATAATTGTGACATAAGTCATTTTCAATTTCTTTTCAATTTCTAATAATGCATAATCACCACAATCATTAATTCATGTTCATCCGTCTGTCAATTTGTTCGAGTAAAATACTTGGTCGACTGCACTTACTGTTTTTCCATTGTTCCCAATTGGTCCAGCCACACCTGGATCGCCAGCGTTTCCCTACAGTAGATGGACAGGCAGCTTTCATGCTATTACAGGTTAACAAATACATACTCTTATATGCTCCCATACACACTTGGTATCACTGTGTATAGAGATAAATAGTGATACCAAGTGTGGCTGAAAACACAGTCAAATCAAACTTGACCACCTACCTTCTGCCCACTGTGGCCCTTTGCTCCTGGAATGCCTGGTAAACCCTAAAGGAAATAAAAATATTCAGTACCACATAGTATTTGTGACACCTTTTTCATAAGTTTGCCTCTGTACACCACCACAGTGAATAAAGTGAAGCAACCAAGATGTGATTGAAGTGGAGACTTTCAGTTTACGCATGGCCAAATCAACAAATAGTACATAGCTGAAGTCTGAAGAAGGAAAATGACTGATGATGTGATGCATAGCATCTGTCAAACATGGTGGAGGCACTGTTAAGAACTCGGGTCACTGGTGTTAGTTGACAATGTGACTGCTGATAGAAGTAACAGGGTGAATATTAAAATGTACAGAGCTTTGCTTTCTACTCAGATTCATTCAAATGCTGTGAAACTGATAGGATGGTGCTTCACAGTGCAGATGGATAATGGATCCAAAACATACTGCAAAAGCAACCCAAGAGCCTCTTAAGACCCACAAACAAGCAGAAACTAAAGGCGGTTGCTGTAAAGGCCTGGAGAAGCATCTTAAGTCAGAAATCTCAGCATATGGTGATGTCCATAGGTTCCAGACATTAGGCAGTTATTTACTGCAAATAATGTGCATCAAGGTATTACATTTTTTCTTATATTTATAATTATGTTAGTTTGTCCAAATACCTTTGAGCCTGTGAATATGAAGGGTCTATGTAAAATGGCTGTAATTCATTAATGATTATTGCTTTTCTTTGAAATGCCTTTGCCTTTGAAAAAGCCATTGTGGTGGTATAAACTGTGTGTGAACTGTATAAATCTCTAAATATGGATTGTGTCTTTCCAAGGAGTCATACTTACTGGCAGGCCTTGAGGGCCGACATCGCCAGGAGAACCCACTTTTCCAGGGATACCCTAAAAACAGTGACAGGCATAAGGAACACCTCTAGGTGAAGGTGAAAGACAACAATAAGTATAGCAGTCGTTGTTCTATATTAGAGTCATCACCATACCTTAACCCCTGGCATTCCTGGGATACCGTCTCGGGCATCCACTGCTGGTAAACCCTTTGGGGGAAAAAAACAGGAAAGGTCACTTTAAATACTAATATTTCAATAATATATATGATAAATGATATGAATATGCACTTACAGCTTCTCCTTTAGATCCACGCAAACCTGCAACTCCTTGAAGCCCCCGAGGTCCCTTAGTAGATACACATAAAGATGAATTTCATTTTTCTCCTATCGCAATACTAGAAAACACTTGTAGTGCAGAAAAACAAGGTTTCAAACAATGTTTGGAGAATGTATATGTATGAGACAGTAGAGAGCGATACACACAGTCATATCAAAGTTTGGAACCCCTGGTTTGTAATGAACTTGGCACAGGACATTACACATGCCATGTGACAGAGTTTGGTGAACGCATAAATAAGCAAGCACACCAGTCAGTTGTAGCAGAGTGCAAAACGATCGTCATGGGCAAAGGACATGATTTGACTGTTGTCAATGGCATGATAATAGGGTATTGGGCAAAGGGTGGTAGCATCTCGCAAACCGCTAACTTTGTGGGATATTCTGGAGCTGGCGTAGTAAAGGTATACCAAGAACGGACTTCTTGCACATTGAATGCCTCCCAACAGCATAACAGTGGTGCCCCATGAGCCACTGATGCGTCTATAATAAACAACATCTGTCACATAATACAGTCCATGCCACAATGTCTCATCTCCAAGTCCAAGGTGGTTAATTCCCACCATTAGGTAGGGGGTTATAATATCGTGATAGGACCATGTACATTGAGTCTTGCGAGCTTAACCACATTTTTACCTGTTATGTTTTTTATCTGTAAATACACATGTATAATAATGTATGGAGTTTCATATGTTCTGTGGTTGCTTTGCTGGTACTCACTTGAGCTCCTTTTGGTCCAGTCTCGCCAACTTTTCCTCTTTGTCCCCGATCACCCTTGTAAAGACAACTTATTCTTAATAACAAAGTACTTACATATTTGAGTTAGTATAAAAATATATGGTGTTTAAACAATACAGAACATCAACTAACAGAGGAATCAATCTATCATATCTATTGTATTATGAATAAAATGGAATGGATATTAGGTCAAAGTGCATTGAAGATAGCTGAAGCACCCTATACTTCACAAAAGAAACTTGGTGGGTCAATTTGTTTGATGTGGATTAAGTGTAATCTTGGATCAAATGAAAGTGCCAATAGTGGATCAACAAATCTGGGTTTGAGAAACTGGCCTAACATAATGCAAGTCTGTAATTTTACTCCAACTTTCTGATTTTGTCTTCTGTGAAGTTGCTACATTTTTGTGTGACAGTAGTTTGGGTCTTATATGACATATGATTTTATCTTTATTTACTACAGTATTTTGTTGAGGTCAATAAGAAACAGATTTACATTGTCACAACAACACAAGTGCTTGGTCTCTGTTGACCTGAGGTATATACAAATGGTTGGCAAAACACTTGCTTTTCAGGACTAACACCTTTTACAGTGTAGATTCCAATGTAACATAGCATTGAAAGATTAAAGATTAATTCAGATATTAAAAACAAAGCAACACACAATGCATTTTTACTTTGACACTTACAGGGGCGCCTATAATTCCCTGGGGACCCACGTTTCCTTCTGCCCCACGAGAACCCTGGAAATTTGAGAGAATATACACATATTTAGGTCAGGTTGAACTATTACTTCATGTATTTCTGATTAAGTGGACCTTCCCCCTTACCCTATCTCCTTTTGAACCCATTATGCCGGTTATCCCCCTCAGTCCCTGTGGACCCTGAAATTTCAACACACATCCGCAGTGGTTTGAACGTCGAGATGGTACAGATAGAAGACAGTTGAAAAGGGTTCAGAATATGATGTACATGCATACAACATGGTTAAAAGCATGTGGACACCGAAATATCAGGCAAAGAAATGAGCATTGATATGGAGTTGCCTGCCTCACCCCACATTTGTAGCTAAATCAGCCTCCTCTCATCACTTCTCTTTACAGAGAGTGGAGAATACAGTTTGCATTCAGGAAGGTAGCATCCTCCTGGTATCTGCCAAACTCAGACTGCTAGATTGGGAAGCATGATTCATCACTCCAGGGACTGTGTTTTCACCACTTCAGTCGTAGTGTGCTTTACATCACTCTAGCCCACACATGGTGTACTTGCACACAGTGATCTTTGGCTTGTTTGCAGCAGCTTAGCTCCCCATGTTGCTTTCAGAGGCAGTGAGTGGACAGATGATTTTTATGTCCCATGCACATCAAGATTTCTTATTGTGTACGCAGAGTGCAAGCAAGTATGTATGCCTGGTTGTTTGCACTTGTTAGCAGTGGGTGTGGCTAAAATAGCTGAACCCACTTATTAGGGGTGTCCAAATGCTTTTGGTCAGGTAGTGTACGGTTTTAAATTCAGTACTTTATTTTCTAAAAACATATACATTATACAATATACAAACATTACCGGTGGGCCTTGTGTGCCAACATCTCCTGGGGCTCCTTGGTCTCCCTCCTCACCCTAAAAGAAAATAACAATAATACATTTGACAAAATACTGTTAGTGGGCACCAATAATCAGCCGTTAGTTCCTCGTGAGCCTCCAAAAAGAAATTAAATTTACTACCTAAACCAATTCACTCTACTGCTAGGGCCATATCAGGGAGAGCAGAGAGCAATCTAACAGTGTGTGTGTGCAAATGTTATGACCCCGTAGGCAAGGTTGATTCTAACATATGAGGCTAGTTGTAACGGTCACTCAGAAAGTCTGCTAACCCGATACAAGCCTAATTAAAGCCTTTCAAATGCAAAAATATATCTGCATTCTGATAAACAACATAATTTAAAAAATATATGAAAAAGGCTGCCAAATATGGTACATTTGTGGTCCACAAAAATGAAATGTATTTTATTTACATGCTTTTACATATTTTTATGAATCTGCAGGTTATAAAGTAAATTAACTTTGTAGAGCCTTGGATAAAATAATTGAGTTACGATAAACTCCTCCTTGTGGAGGCAGTACTGTAGCCCAACTAGCATTCCCTTAATTTAGCAAACAGTGTTTACCTTATGACCCTGTCTTCCTGGTTCACCAGATTCACCTTTCACACCTTTGTGACCCTGCATATAAAAAAGAGGTCATTAGAATGAATGTCTTCTGAAGAAACTAAGGCATCACTTTTGGAAAATGAAGAAAGTAGTTTGGTTTTTAATAGTCAGACAGGTGAAAGCTGTACTGGAACTCACCTTCATGCCTGGTAGTCCACTATAGCCTGAAAGTCCACTTATACAGGCATTTGGACACTGATAAAACAGAACCAAGAATTTGATCATGACCATGACTATTATGTCACTATTATGTCACTATTATGATTATGTCACTCCAACACATCACTGATCAGAGTTGTGGTATGAAAAGCTACTTTTAGAGTAAATGTAAATGTTTTAAAAATGAAACATATTGTAGTCAAGGCCACTCATGTTTGTTTATGCCTCTGGCCATATTAAGCATAGTACTAGTACATAGTACTAGTACTTTTTACCAAGCTTTTATAACTGATACAGATATGTGATTTTAATGAAACAGACAAACACATCAGTAGCATCTGTTAAGATGTGGTAAATGCAAAAATTAAAAAAAAAAAAGAAAAACAAAGATGAATTTCTTACCAGTTCCTCCCCATTCCAAACCCCAGGGGGACCCTAAAAGTGTTTCAGAATTAGGTTTAAAAGAATTAATTCAAAACAAAGAGTAGATGTGTATTGCCCACAATCTGGGATATAAGTAATGTACTGAGCAGTGCTTACTCTTGGCCCAGCTGGTCCTGGAAGACCCACTGACCCTCTTGGTCCACGGCTCCCCTATTGCACATCACAAATATGATTACAAAATAATTGCTGATTATGGAGTGATTTTGACATTTGAACTAACACTGGAGAGTAGTCTACATACTGGAGGTCCAGCTTTCCCCAGTTCTCCGGGCAATCCATCCTCTCCATCTGCACCCTTCCAAAAAAAAAAGTAAATGCACATGATACCAGAGCCAAAAAAGTTGATTCATTAATTCCAGACAAAAGTGTAACATTTGAAACATTCAATGATTTTCCGCTTCCTATGTTTGGTGTGCTTCTTGAAGAACATACAGAACTATAGCTAAACATTTCAAACTAAACAGGTTTTGTTATGCATAAAATCTGTGTACATTTTTGTTTGCCAGCTATTTCAACAACAAAGTCATCAAGATAGCCCTGAATATTTGTTCCATATACTTGTGCAACATTCAAAAGTATATAAAAAAGCTTATTGAAATGAAAGTGTTGAAAAGTGTTAAGAACATGATGACATGAGACAAATTGACATCAGTAGTAATCATTATTAATAGACTAAATTACTGTAAGAAAAAGAAACTTACAGCTTCTCCATCCTCTCCCACCCCCTGGGAACAGAGAATATAAATAAACAAAGATAAATTACAAGGCAGTAAGAAACCTTTAAGCAATCTTTTCAATAAATAAAACATATATTTAAGTAAAATATAGTACATATATTGTGTATATATGACAGTATATATAATTGCTGTCACACAAAAAAACAATGTCATTGTTTTTGTTCATTTAAAAAATAAATTGATAATTTAAAAATGGCAGTTTGTCTTGACATTGTTGAAAAATTTATGAATGACCAAAAATTGCTTCAAATGACTTCTGAAATATTTTTATATTGACTTATTTTAAAAGTTACGAAGATTTTTCCTTCTTCTATAAAGTTGCCATTTTGGAGATATGAGTATTATTGTGTGACAATATCAATCAATGTATTTTTAGCATATAATTGATAGAAAAATCCTTGATGTTAGTGAACTCTATGCTAACCCTGAGGCAGAGACATTAACTCAAACTAATTCATTAAATCTGCCTGTTCACCCAAATAATGTTTACATTCTGAAATGTATTCTAATCATGTCTACTTACAGGTCTTCCTCTAGGTCCAGGTGCTCCCGGCTCACCCTAACAATATTATCACATAAAAGACAACTCAGATCAAGTGAATATGCATAGACAACTTCATAATTATCCTAACTAATAATAAAGTCAATATGTGACCATTTCAACCTAGCTGTACTTTAAAAAGGCTAAACACAAAAATTATTATTATTCTTGAGCTGTGTCCAAAACTGTGCCCAATTTACTACATAGTGCACTACTTTGGTTCATTTTGTAATGGGAAACATTTTTGTAACAGTCCCACAATGCACCTTAATACGTAGCGTACAAACAATATACAGTAAACAGACGTGGATTACCCATAACCAACTGCGTTGTTTCGTTTAAAATTAGCACATAGGAAGACTAATGGTCAGACTGTTTATGTGTGGCACATAACAACGTGTCTGAAATTGTTTGCTACCTTGTCTGCCCCCTTTAATAGTGATCTGGATTTTTTACATGTAGGGATAGTCAATGAGGCATCGATTCAGGCACAGCTTCAGTAATATGAGACTTTGACTGGTTGCTGGAAACTTACTTTGGGTCCAATAGGCCCAACTGGGCCAGGTTCTCCGATAGGCCCAGTCAAACCCTGAGGAAATAAAATCAGCTTTTAAAGTGACAATTTTTATTTTAACATAAAATAAGACAAAAGGGCAGGTGCCTTGCTTAAGCTATGAAAGTCAGGGTGGAGATGATACTGCCCCCCACATCCCCACTTTCTGCCATTTAATGGGATCAAAATGGCAACCTTCTAGTCCCCAGCCCACTTCACCAACAGGCCACTGTTGCCCCTGAGCAGTCAAAAAGCATACTTGCACAGTAATATGTTTGGAAACTCTCTGTTACTTATACCAAATGATATTAATACTGCATTGATTATATTGATAGTTTATTCATCAGAGCACTGGATTATTGACTACAGGGATGTGGGTTTGATACCCAAGTTCACCAAGCAGCCACTTTCGGGCTATCAAGCAAAGCACTCTCTGCCTTAGTGGTACCATAGCATGGCTAACCATGACCATGGCTGTGCCCTGACTCCAGCCTTCTACACTGGAATATGTGAAGAGATGCGATTTTTATAGCATGTCAAAATGTCATTAAATTTTTTTATTTTCTCCTCCTATAAAGCTACTGTTTTGGAGATACAAGTTTGCTTGTTTCACAGTGACAATGTGCAAGTATGATGTATACTATAATGTATACAGTGACAAGTATAATGAAAATAAAGGCATATATCTTATTTGAAATATTCCCTCAAATATAAAAATATTCTTTTAATAAGTAATGCTTCATTGTGTGAATGCCTGGTGGGAATACATAGCTAGATGATCCAATAGATAATCCAGTTCTCCTGTAACAGACTCCACCCACTGCTACTCTAGTATATAGAGAGGACCAGGACAGCATTCTGCATTTAGTCACTCAACAACCAACACTGACCAGCAGGATTCAGCTGACTCAACCAATTAGAAGCCACTAAACCTCAATATTACAACCCTGTCAACAATACACTAATGTGTTGCTGTAGTAACACACTTACTAGGCTGATTATGGAAGAAATTAATTATTTTTTATCCTTAACTGATTCTATCCTGATTAGTACTGAATTCTGTGGCTTGGGAGCACTGCATACAGGAGCCTTCTGTTAGCATGAGGCACCATCCCATTAGCAGCAGTGCCAGTCCAGACCTTCATGCTTACTCAAAGCACACACAAAAAGGTCTCTGTCTGTCTGAGGTCTATATGGAGCACTCTTTCCCCTCTTTCCTCTCTCGATATAAATGGCCAAATTGATGGAAGCCCTTTTTTTTTTTTTACTACTCCCCTTTTTGGGGAGGGAGGAGGGGGGCAGTGTGAACTGCAGACAGTCTTTGTACTGCTACAGGTATTCGGCAGGGCAGAAAATCTGATTTTAGCCATTAGCCACTGATGCTGAAAGAATTTAAGACCATTTTAAAAACAAAAGTGAGACCTACATCTGCTCCTGGTTTTCCTGGTAGTCCGTTAGCACCATTTTTCCCGTCAGCTCCATCTGGGCCCTATTGCAAATCACTACAGTGTGAGACATCGCAATATTTACATGGTATATTCAGGACAAACTTATGACTTGATGCCAGAATACTTACCGGAGGGCCATCTGGACCAGGCCCTGGTCCCCTTTCTCCCTAAAATGAAAACACACAGAAAATTGATTGGGTGTTATCTAAGTTGTGTAATATAATACATCATATTTCATATATTATATTATATATTTTATAAAATTATATAATATAATATTTTTTCATCTGAACTCCTATTAAAAATTAATAGTAAAGTAAAGGATAAAAGTAAAGATGTTAAAAAGATAAATGTATAAAATACAGCTTACATCAATGCCATCGACACCAGAAAAGCCAACCAGTCCTGGGGGGCCAGGTGGCCCTCTTGGACCAGGCGGGCCCCTCTAAAAACACACACACAAGCACAGACACACATAATTTAAGCCATCTGTGGTCTTTTTTTTCATAATATTCCAATGGTTTAAGGCTGCTGAACTTCCACACAATGGAGTCATTGAAGGTGACTTGAGCATTGGTCAAGATAGAGGCATCAAGCTCTACACAACTCCCCTTTGATACATTCAGATTAAATGCACATTTACACACCTTGAACGAGTTACTGGAAATAAGTTCCACATGTCGACTATTGTGAATATATGCAGCAAAGCATCCAAATAATGGTGCTATACATATAATATATCTATATCTAAACGAATAAAATAAACTATGTGAATATGTAATACTGAATATGTATTTGCATAAAGGTATTTAGAGCTCTATATTCTCTACATCACATTACACAAGAAAGCACATACTTAAATCAAGTTCAAATAAATATAATAACTCAATTATTCACAACGACTCAAGACAGATGAACAACAGTCTGTGTGTAATGCTATGCATTAATGGGCTACCTTGCCTGTAACTCACCTGAGCGGAGCAGATAAGGACTATTTGCAGTAAAACCACCAGAAGGGACGCCCGGAAAGTCCTGGCGTACACCATGGTCTCCCCGATGTCTTGGAGAATGCAAAAAGTCCTTTTTGTTAGTTGGGGTTCACGGTTTTTCTGTCAATATTCCCCAACTGAACCGCCACACCGTCTACTGAGATGCTCGATGTCCCATTAAAAGCTCATGTTTATTCATAATGACGCTCTCAGAGCTGGAATGCGGTTGGTGGAGAGGCGAAGAGACTGTGCGGAGTGGGCGTGGCCCGGAGCTCTATCTGACTACCTGTGGACTACAGCAGTGACTGTTATAACTACAATAAGTTAGCTGACTTTTATTATTATGAGCTTATCATTACAGCTAGCTTGCTATATTTGTCTTGAAATTAATTTCTCCCACAAATAATTTCTCTTTGAAAAAAATCTATCACCAACTACAGAAGATTTACAGAAGATGCTCTTATATGCTTAACTAAATGTCAATTTAAAAATCTATGTAACAGAATAAGTATTAAAAACTAAACATGAAAAGAGAGAGGAGAAAGAAAAGGGACGTGATGTTTAACGTTTCTCCCGCACAACAGGAGGCGCTATTAAACCAACTACGAGTCTGCGCTGCCTTGGCTGGTGTGTAGTAGTGAGGGCGTCATTTTTAAAGATTTGTAACGGCTTGTTGTTGTTGTCTTTGTGCTGGAGGAAACTTCTCGTCGGCTGGGGTAATTTGTTTAAAGTCCAATATCAGTATAAAGATTCAAGGCACATAAATAAAGCCTTGTTTTCATTTGTCTTTCCCCTCCGACCTTTACAGGAAGAAGCTTTTCAAACTTTTGTAGCGCAGGTTCGCTTTAGCAGCTCACTGGCTTTATATAAGTTACCTTGGTAACGAAATCAAGCTAACTAGCTAACCATCACTTGCTTATTAGCTAGCTAACTAACTCGCTGACTAGGTAACTAACTAGCTAACTGTTGTAGCTACATGTCAGATATACTTGTTCAGATTGTCTCCCCAAATAAAAGAGACTACTTGCCAACTGTGTGTCTTTCTATATTCTCCATTTAGCTAGCTAGCAAGCAAGCTATCTACTGCAGCGTAGCTAGCTAGCTAATGTTTTTTCTTAGTGCTACGTTATGGTGAAGGCAGCTAGCTAGCTACATTGTCATTAACTGCAGTCTGTTTATGTAGCTACTGTTTCCTTGCAGGTATCTCGTATCTTTCTTAGGTGACAGCAATGGAAAACCTCGACTTTTCAGAGGAAGAAATCGAGCAGCAGTTAGCAGCGCTTGGGTACACAAACATAACAAAACAAAGACTGCGAGATTTTAAACGAGGTGGGTTATTCACAACATATTTTAACATTAGCATTTGCCTAACAGAGTTAGCATTTTTGCAGTATTATGAATATTAAAGCTTCTTAAATTATTTGTAGACCTTGACTTGCTGATTTTCCAAGAGAAGTCAAAGAGCCAGACTTCAGCTGAGTGGAGTTCTCCCCAGACTCAAAGCACTTCAAGCAAGAGTCCGCCTGTGATCACTAAAGAGAAAGGTTTGTGATTAAAACTCCGATTAAAATGACTTTAAAATAAAACAATGATCAAATATTTAGAATTATATTTGTAGCCAGCAATATGTTATTGTGTGTTTGATTTAGTCCAAGTACACAGAGATGGCTCCAACTACAGCTATGTTTATTCTCACAATGGTGGAGCAGATCAGGAGAGATCGGTATGAACACTTGTCTTAACACACAACCATGACGTTTACATTTTCTGTTCCTAAATGTCAGTTCAGCATGAATATTTATATTTGTATGTATTGTGTTAAGGTTCTGACTTTTCATGAAGACAGCCATGACTATGGTGTAAATCATGGGCCTTATGACTCTTACATAAAGCACTCAATGGCTCCCAGATACATTAGGCCATCTACAGCTCCCAACAGATTTGAAGTAGAGGAGGCGCCCTCTGAGATTTACCATTCAGTAATCGATACCAATCAAATGGCCAACCTTCACAGAGATCATATTACTGTGAAGCCAGCTGTCAAGAGAAAAGTACTTCGGTAAGATTTGCTTTTGTCATTTGAAACTTCATTGTAGCGTAAATTTGAGATGCAAGTGGTAGAATTGTTTGGTGCATTTTACATTGTAAGATCACTCTTTAAAATCATTAAAATATTTGTTTCTCTTATTAGGAAGCATAGGGGCCAGTCCCAAGTATGCGATGAATCTACATACAGTGAAGACTCTGGTAAGTTTATCCGTATCTAGACGAAGGATTATAAGTTATGTCCTTGAGGGGCAGCACACATTAGTAATATACCTGGTAAAAACTTTGATCAGATTAGTTGTATTGTATGTGAGCAAGAATATTGCCCCCCCCCCCCCCCCCCCCCCCTTAATAATGCCATGGACATATCCTGCCACCATGTGGCAACCTAGGCCTCTCAAACAGATCTTTGTATCAGTGCTAATCTTCTTAACTTAACTCCACCTTCCTCTCAGCCATCTGCTGAGGCTTTGTGTGTAGACTAGTTTTCCTTGTGGATTTGATCACGGAAAGAACTCATTCCTTCATTCATAAATCAACATGTATAAGGCCTGCAACAGCCACTGGGAGAATGCAAGTGAAGAGGACAAGGCATCTCTATCATCTTCCTTCTGGACTGATCAAGAAAGTGAAGAAGAACAGACAGAATGGTTTGCAAAGACTGACAGCAGGGCTGGAAGGACTGAAGAAGAGCCTGAAATCGACAAGCAGGAAAAAAATGATCTAGAAGAATCGAATGTGAAGGTAGAAGGAGACTCTGAAGATCCTGACAGAAGGCCAAGTGATGAACAGGAGAGTGAAGAAGAATGTTTCATGGGTGAAGAAAGTGAGAGTGATAGCACTGGAATTAGAGAAAGTGAGGAAGATGAAGAAGAAAGAGAGACTTTTGCGAGAGACGATAGTGCAGAGAAATGTTGGAACTCAGGAAGTGAAGAAGGCAGTGATGAGAAAACTGAACCTTCAGAGTCTGAGGATAAACAGGAAAGTGAGGAAGAGGATGGAACAGAGAATATAATTGAAAGCTACAGGTTGGAGAAGGAAAATGATGAGAAAGTGACTGCTATAGAAAAGCTCAAGAATGGAAAACAAAAGAGTAAATTATGGTCTGACTATGAGGAGACTAGAAGTGAAGACCTTTCTATTGAAGACGCAGGCACTGAGAAAAGATTAGGAAGTGAAAACGGCATTGAAGAAAGTGATGGTGAACAAGTGGAATGTTTTGTTAGCAAAGAGAGCATGGAGAGAATACCGGTGGAAGAGTCTGAAAGTGATGGTCTGGAGGCTGATGAGGAAATAGAACATTTTACCAGTAAATCTAACAATGCTGTAATGTCTGGTGTGCGAAAGGGAAGAAAAGAGCCAGTAAGCAAGGAGGAAAGGAGTCCATTTCTTGCTAATCAAGATGGTAGAGACAAATTGGAGCCGAAAGAAGATTGCGAGAGTGAAGGACTAGAAAGAAGGATGTTTTTACAAACAACTGACAGTGACGAGGAAGAGGGAGGGCACTTTCTGAATAAATATAATACTTATAGTAACACTGAGCAGAAGAGGTTTGATGAATGGAAGTACGGAGAACTCAGCAAGATGCGTTGCGTAGAACAACTCAACCAAAATAATACAACTAACAACCAGTCATACACCGAACAAGGGGAAACAAAGAATGGATATGGTGTTCCTGAGCAAAAATGGGAGTATAATGTTGACCAGAAAGAAAATAAACCAGGAAATGAATATGATGACTGCATGTGTGGTGAAAAAGAGGCACTTGAGGATTACCATGGCAGTATAGGCAGCCCTACAGTAAGTATCTTAACTTCTGGTTATGGAACCTACAGACCAGACTCCCCTAAAGATGACTTGGATTGCATGGACTATAGAGATGATTGCACTCTGACAGGGTTAGAAGATGATGCTGAATACCCTGATGCTGTTTACTGTGAGGATGGCAACAGTCAGTCTGTGTATCAACACAATGTTTTTTTGGAAACACCTGAGCACCAGATTCCTTCACACTTGCTTAAAGGAAGTGATGGTTCTTCCTTTGATATTTGTGACCCCAATAAAGAAGCAACTGTACAGAATACTGATGACAGTCAAGGTGTAGCTGGTGAGAACAGACTTGGATCTCCTGGTGGATGTAATGGGAAGGATAAAGCACTTTACTTTGCTGCAGAAAGTGGCGAACAGATCAGTGGCATTCCTTTCCACGTTTTAGGGGAAGGCACCCATGAGCTGGCAAAAGGCAGTGACTACTGTGAGGCAGACACAATATATGAGGACTATCGCCATCCCTTTAACCTAAGACTCAGTAAAAGTGTGACCATACTTGAGCACAGAAATGAAAAGCTTGTAGGACAGAAGATGAAGAAGACAAAGAAGGCAAAACTGCAAAGTTTAAAATGTGGTGGGTAAGCAGTAGTTCACTCTAAAACATAGTGTAGGTTAACATTTTCTTTGTTCTGTAGTAAAACAATACTTGGTTGGACACATCAGATGACCTTAAAGCCCCTGATGGCTGTATTGTAAAGATCACTCTCCAAAGCCTAGTAATTTCCTATTGGCCTGTATTATCCATAATCTACAAACAATCCCAGCATACTATGGTCAGTTATTAGTTAAAGATTAAACAGCCTGTTAATTAGAACAAAATGACTAGTCTAATGCCCATTTAGACATTGCTGATGGTTCTTCGTGTTAATGTATCTCTTGTTTTATTTTGGTAGAACCAGCAAGTGAGCTGGAAGAACGATTAGAGCAGCTGCGGGTGTCTGCTCCTCATGGTCGACGTGAACTTGAATCAGAGAGTGAGGAGACGAGCAGCTATAGCGACAGGCATAGCTCCGCGACAGCAGAACTCCCCAGTGCCTTTGAGGCCTACATCAAGGGCATGGTCAGTACTGTCATAGTTCATTATTCATTACTGTTTGTCAAATGTATAAAGCTGATGATACTATGTAGTGCTTCTAGGTTCTTGCATGACTAATGATGACATTGTTTATGTCTCATCTTGTCTTTCATAACACAGACAAGATCACGCAGTGAAACCGACATCAGACCTCGGCCCAAATCCTGTAAGATTCTATCATTTTCTATAATGAACTGTATTTCTTTTGCATAATTAGGTGTCTCGACAGTCATTATAGGTGTATGTGTCGACCTTCTTCTATCTATTAAAGTAGTAATGAAGAAGTAATTTGAGTCAGAAACTTTGCCAGCAAAATGATAAAATTACTTTTGGATTGTCATGTTGGAAATCATGTTCAATATGATTAGGCTTTTTTTTTTTCTTTCTTTTTTTCAGAATTAAAGAACCTAGATTTGTTACTTTCTTTTCTATCATATTTTACTTTTTTAAAAACATTTTAATATTAAATCCAACCAAATTCACATTAATGTAAATATTCCCATGTCTTTGTGCAAGTCCAGTAATGCCCATGCATATATTTTTAATTGACAATATTCTCATACTTTCACCTTTTCATATTCTATGATGCACTTTTATGCACTTGTTTATAGTATTAATATCCAATCTTTTTTTTTTTAAGTTATTCGTCCAGTCATGGATCATCCACACACAAGGAACCTGAAAAAAAACGATCCTGTTGCAAAGTAAGGCATTTGAGAAGCAACCTCATTACTCTTCTTTAATTTTATTTTAATGGATCCATGCACATAGAGCAAATTATAAGGCTCTCATTAACAAACTCCATACTTTAACACTGTTCTAAAATGGTTTTACAGTGCCTAATATCCCCCTCCTTTTCAGGTATTTCCAGTACAAGCAAGACTGGGAGCTGTTTAAGCCCCCTGGAGAGAAAAGCAGGAAGGAGCTGCACTGGGCCATCAGGGTACAATTTACTTTTTTGTGTATGTGACACTGTGACAATATCATGTGTAATATCATAACTAACATTGAGGTTTCTTTCTACAGGAACAACTTATGTATCAGCCTCCACCCGTAAGTAACATCCATTCAGATTATAAGGTCCCATCACATAACCTTCACAGTGTCTTGACAATGGAATTTTTTAATTGCTTTTTGAAGTCATTTTATTATTCTTACAGCCAAAGCCTCAGAGAACATACGTGCCCAATAACTACGTGGTGCCTACAGAAAAGAAACGGTCAGCCTTGAGATGGGAAATTCGTCATGACTTGGCAAACGGCCTAATTCCATCAAAAATCACTTACCCTTGACCTGTTGCCTGTTGCGTCGTTGTTTTTATTTATTGTTGTATCATTTGAAATGAATGGCAGATCACTGCTTAAGAAATAAATGTTTTTTAATACACTGAGAGTTCATGGCAGGTCACTGTAGGGGAGTTTGAAAGGGTACAGCGGTGTGAATCGGGAGTCATGCCACAGCAGCTTCTTTTCTAGGAACTTCACAGTGTCAAGAGTAAGAACCAGACTTTCATATTTCAGCATGCTGTGAACATTCAGACCTGTAAGCCAAATGGAAATTTAGGGGAAAGGTTACCAACTCAGCACTGGTCATGTAATAATCAGATAATACTTGATTGATCTTTTTAATGTTAATGTAAAGCTCTGGTATCGCCCCCCAATCTCAGTGCAACCTACCTATTGCTGGAATGAGGCTTACTGTCTGTAAGGTTTCAGTGGCCTGGACAATGTTCTGTGGGAACTCCTCCGCTCTAATTAAGTAAAGAAAAAAAATGGTAATTTTATGAATATGTATAAAAACAAAGACTTTCTTAAAAACACTGGATGATCTACTTACACATCCACAATGAGGACAGAATTCCCCCACTGTCTGTGTTTAACCAGGTCTTGTAGATAGTGTGGATCTGGAGTGGGAATCTCCAAAGAGTCAACGATATAAAGACAATCCTGCAGAGGGGAAAAAAAAAAAAAAAAATAACAATTCAAAATCTGTTATAAATTAAGCGGTTGGGTAAAGTTCGGTTTTTAATAATTTCCTGTTTCCAGGCATGGATAGAAATCATGAAGCTATCAGAAAGCATAAATCATCAACAATTTGTTTATACAGTACTGTCAAGCTCTTATAATGAAGACAAAATTGGGGTTTTACCACCTTGTCTTTTGCTGATTAAACACAAAAGCAAGCACCAGTTCAAACTTACCTGAGCCAGTTTGGAGGTCAGTGCGATTTTTAGTCCTTGTACACGGACCTTCATAGGCACCATGTAATAATAGCTGGTCGGTCCTCTTGGACCATGAGCAACACCACCTGAAACAGAAGGAGAGCCACAGGCTTTTACTCAGTGAATTCAAGATTTCAAAAAACAAGATATCCAACAGTTTGTTCTATATTGGATATAAAATACTGTATTCCTAGACCATATTAGTTACAATATTATCTCACCCCCTCTCCATAATGGTGATCGTATGCTTCCATGGCGAGCCCGTCCACTGCCCTTCTGGCTCCAGGGCTTTCTACCTCCTCCTCTCACCTCTGCTCTGCTTTTCACTTTGGCATAGCTCTGTAGTTTAATGAATACATTAGATACAATTAGTCAGGTCAGTTGAATGTAACAATATTGGTTTCTGCACTGAATGTTTTCCAAATGAGAATGCAGACTAAGTTTTTTCTGCATTTTTATATAATTGTGTTCATCTGATGTGACAGCATTGTGAGAGAGTGTGATAGTATCACAGGGGTCAGTATTTCATATTAACTTACAATTCTCTTGAAATTTCTTTGCCAGACCTCCACAGCATGAAGTATATCTAGCCTGGTTTCCAAAGTGAAGCAGAGAAAACAAAAAAAGATCATATAAAAACAATATAATTATAAAGAATATTAGTATTATAAGAACAATAAATCTGCACTGAAATGTTACTTTTGTTTTTTGCTTAATGAAAGTTTTAATAATGTGGAAGCTCAGTCCCACCAATTTGGGGTTTAATCTCAAGCTAACAATGAAATGACAACTGAAAGCTGCCAGAAATACATCCAGATTTGTTATGTTGGTATAAGATGCCTTCAAAACCATGCAAATGTCACCAAGATATCCAATCTAGAAGAAATTGCTTGTGAAACATCAAAACTAAAGCAAAGTCACTTGTGTTTTCAGCAAGTCACTCAAATATGCATGTCACTGTAGTTCTACTTGCTTATATTACTGTCTTATTACTTCCTGCAGTGACACTCATGAAATCACACATCAAATTTCCGCACTTCTGTTGCTATTCCTTTTGAAACACCAGCCAGCTGGACAGTATTTGTTATGAAGCCCCTGCCATCCGTGCCCCATTAATAACCACTCTTTGTGGAGTCACTTAGATCTTTTTCTCTAGCTATTTTGACACGAGATCCCGAAATGTATCCACTGCAATTTATGGTTTAACAGAACAGTGTGTGTGTGTGTGTGTGTGTGTGTGTGTGTGTGTGTGTTGGGGGGGGGGGGGTGTTACCTGACAGGCACAGAAAAAACATCAGGGTGCAGATCAACAAGACCTAGCGGTTCGCTGTCTTGACTTCCTAATGATTGCAACCATGTCTGAATGGGTGCAAGATGAGCCGGGATGTCCTCCTCACACCTGCGCAGCACTGGTAGATCAGAGCCAAGTGGAAGGGGTTTCTCTGAAACGGATTAAACAGGCTCAGCATATAAAGGCAAAATGTCTCTCCTTAAAAACTGAAAGTCAATGCATGACAAGAATTACTTAATTGGGAACTAACTTACTTTCTCTCGGAAGCCCGATCAGATTTGGTGGAAGTCGTAAATTCGATGGCAGAGCGCCTTCTCCAGAGAGAGAGGAGATGAGCTGGGGCGAGAATCACACCATAACACGGTCAGACAAGCTGGTTAATGATAGGATCTCGTGCATTTTGCTGTTAGTAACAGCATAATACGATCAGATCCTTATAAGAAATACAAACGCACTGAAAGAGACACAGATCAGCTAGGGAGAGCTGCAGTGTAGGTAGCTAGCTATGTTATTGCTACTGTGATTAGCCACGATTAGCCACAGGAGCGTGTGGGATAAACCGGAGCACGCCAAGCTGCGTGTGTTACTTACACGTTTAGCGATACCTCCTCTACATATAGTTAGCGTGGTTCGAAGCATGACTCTGGCTTAGAACAAACACTCATTCAGTACACAATCAGCACATGTAGCATCGCCCTGTCAAACACCAAGGTAAGGTCGAGCTGGAGAAACATGCAGTCCCCGACACATGACGTAAGGCCGTGTGTGGGCAACTGTATTAGACGTAACAGCGCTACTCTTCTTCTTCTTCTACTCTGGGTTCCAGTCGCGTTGGAGAAAGGTTGCATTAGCGCCCTCTCTGTTCTTAGCTGGTATTTGACTGGGTAAGTGTTAAATCTGCTACTACAATGGAGGATGGACCAGAAGACAAGTTCCCTCTATTACACTTCCAGTATAAATCTAGCTAGTATCTTTTGGAAAGCACTGAACAGAGAAGAGGTTATGCTGCAATAAGACACAAGTTTTATGGCCAAACTAGAGATATGCAGTTAGAGTGAGCATTATGAAAAACGTAGCTACTTGTTTGAGCAAGTGTCATAATTTAGTCTAATTTGAAAATTTGTTAAAGACCATTTTAGTATGTTTTTTATATAGTTATCAAACAGAATATGTTATGTTTATGTCTGCATGTTTAAGGTTGACATGCGTAATTTAAAAAGTCATGTAGTGTGAATGCCTAATGTCTTTTAGCCTTATTCAGGTAGACTGATAGAAAGCTGGATGAAAGTGAATGTGTTATTTTTCATGACATTACAAATATTTTAAATATTTGTTTTGTTTTTGTAGATTCATTTCCATTTATGCACCAATAATTAAACTGCATGTTTAACTGTAACAGTGTGTCCATACATCAGGCTCTTTAGGAGGTACCAAAACATTCTTTTATATATACCAGTCACTTTCCTAAAAAAATAAAGGATGAAACTAGGTATTGAATACATTGACAATAAATATTAGGCTTTCTTAAGAAGAGCTTTGGAAATGGTTAAGCTACATGCACACAAAATCAAAATACATTTGCATTTTTCATGTTTTTGCTGAGCAAATAATATTTCCTGAGAGGACTGAGCTACCATCTCATAGAAACTGTCAAAAAGGTTATGGCACATCTGAAGCGAACATTTCAGGCATATTTGCTCTGTAAACATTGACCTTTTTTGACCCATTTCAAAAATGAGGAATTACTTAGTAAACGTGTTTTTTTTTTATTGTTTCTCTTTCCCTAATTTTTCTTTATCATACAATGAATGTAACTTGGGTAGTGACTGATAGTAATTAGGGGCCATTGAATTGTTTGTGTACTAATATTGATTGCACAGATAATGGTCTTCTCAAAATCTTAATAGGCCAAAAAACATTGTACTTTTTTGAACAAAAATGAACCAAGTTGAAAGAAATGCTGCAGTGTGCACGTGATTGCCTTTATTGGAAAATGTTACAAACATTACAGCTGCATGAGATTACGCCTTTCTGTTTCTTAAAGAAAGGACTCTTACAAAAGGCACAGTTGTGTAGTTCTTCTCGGAAAGGTGATTTCTTTGATTGCATAGTGCTCAGACCCAGAAGCGCAGCAAATCCAAAATGATTTGGAACATAATAAATTAGCAAACAATTTGAGCACATGGTGTAATATGGTTGAACTGTTCGGAACATGAACCGGTTCTGTAGATACGCAAACAATGAATGACAGCAGAATTTAACCAGTTGAATGGCCAATGGAACGTGACACAGAAAGCAAGGAAATCAAAGAATCACGATGTACTAGCTCATTTTACCAAATCTAGACTTAGATTTTTAAAAAAAATCCTACATTTATCAAAAAGCTTTCTTCACGCTTTTATTTCAGGTATTTTGGCCACACAGTTCTGTGCTCTTTCCTGAAATGTAAATACTAATGGCAAAACATTTACAATGGCAAGGAGCACATAATGATCAAAACAAAATTTCAAGTATTATCTTAAGTATCCCGATAAGAATTGTCCAAAGGATCGACTCCTCCTCTTCCATATCTTCTTCAGCATCGTGCTGAGGGTACTTGGGCTTTCCGGGACTCTCCTCCGAAGAATAAGAATCCTTTTGAAAGGGGTCCTCTGTAAAAGCTGTCTGATCGTAATACACCTTCATCTCAAACTCGCTCTCTAGGTAAGAGGGATGTCCGTAGATCCCAATGCCTACAGGTCTCACGAAATCCCCCGGAACCACGACCACGTCATAGCCGCAAGTGGCCGATTGAAGCTTGTAGGTATCAAAGTCTGGTCGCAGCGTCTTATCAGACACGTACAGGTCAGCATCACCCTTGAGGCTGCGCATGTGCAGGATGATGCGTCCATCGTGATTGAGACGCAGGTAGCTGTAGTTTCCTGCCCCAATGTGGCCTTGGACAACATGAAGCAGGACCCATTCTTCAGGCACGGAGACCTCCTCAGAGACCTGAAAAAGTCCTCTGACCTGTGAGACGAGCACCAGCAACAACAGGACACCAAAGCACGGCACCATGGTCACTGCTGTCAGCCACCAAACACATCTGTAACCTGCCTGTAAAGAACAAAACGGTTAGTATAGAGAAAGAGTGCTTACTTGACTGGTCATTGTCATTTTTAATACAACATGATATGAAAGTTACGCTCTGTGAGACCTTACACTGCAATCAGACACTAAACTAAATAAGATGGGTTTAAACTGGCTGCAGGGTTTTATGCCTGATGAGGCTAAAAATACCTCACTGATAGTGCAGAAGGACTTTCTGGTCTTCAGGTGTCTTCCTATTAGCTAAGAGGGCTCCTGGACGCTGAGATAAACTTATTATGTAGGCGTTTGACAAGTATACTTTCAAAACTCAGCTATACAGAAAATCGCAGGGTATTATCTACAATATTTCTTCATGTAATCCCTTTAGTTCCTGCTTAACTTAACCGAAAGACTAAACAGTAATTTATAGCCATTTAAGGCAATCCCTTCATGTAAACACCAGTATCTGCTAAATACAATGTTAGCTATAATTAGCTTGGTTGGCTAGCTAACTAGCCGGGAGGGTAGTCGACCAGGTACAGTCATAAACTGCCTCGCTAACTGGCTACATACGTGTTTCTATCAACAACTAGTTATAGGCTTAGCTATCAACACTGTGACAAAATGTAGGAAACCATCAGTATTATCTTACCAGTACATTGTCAAAAGTAACCCATTTCGATAAACACGCTGTGAGAACACCAGCCGCTGGCGTGAAGTTCACTGTCTCTTTTTCACGTTGCCAAACCGGAGTCGCCGAGCGCCCCCTGCCGGATGAGGAGCAATCCTCCAGCACTGCACTTAGGGGTCCTTTCTCACACCAGGACTAAGAGTAAACACAGACAAAGCGACGTTAATGTTGAAACACCGTTCACACTTAATCCTTAAAGCCCAAGAACCCGTTACCGCTTAAGCACACAATACACAAGATTTACAGGAGAAAAAGATAGGCGTAAGAAAGCTCTCAAAAACGTTTCGAGACGTTTTTGTTATTAAATTACATAATTTGAATGAAATTCAGGTCGTCTAAGTTCTAACTGGTGAAGATGAAGCACAGAACTCAATATAACAAGCAAAGTTAAACTATTATTATTCATTCAGTCTAAAATGATGAAATGTACTACTAGTCTACAGAGGTTTTACCCGCCCTGTCAGTAGACTACAGTGAACAGGTTTCATGTTCGCCTAAAACAACGTGGCATCTTACCTGAAAACTGAATAACTGGTGAAGATGAAGCACAGAACTCAATGTAACAAGCAATGGAAACTAAAAGATAAAAGACCAGAGGGCGCTGTCTGTAAGAGACTCTTTAGGTCTGTGTAACTCCTCGTTTTCCCACCAGTGGGCAGCGTGAGTTTGTATCTGCAGGCTAAAACCTCCCCAAATCAACTCGACTGCCGCCGGGCGAAGTGGCGCGCGCCTGTAATCCAAGTTATCCGGAGGCTGAGGCTGGCGGACCGTTTGAGTTCAGGGGTTCTGGGCTGTAGTGGACTATGTTGATCGGGTGTCCGCGCTAAGTTCGGTATGGATATGGTGTTTCTGAGGGAGCTCGGGTACACCAGGTCGTCTAAGGAGGGGTGAACCGGCCCAGGTCGGAAACGGAGCAGGTCAAAGCCCCCGTGCCGATCAGTAGTGGGATGGCGCCTGTGAATAGACCCTGCAGTGCAGCCTGAGCAAGACAGCGGGACTCAGTCTTTTTCATTCACTGTGGTTTAAACTCAAATAATACATTCTTTTCACTGACACTGATGAAACAATTGTCCTCAGCATTCACTAACAGGTTTAGATTCCACTGCAAAACCCGCACATAAATGGAAGCAAGGGTTACAGGCTTAAACATCACAACCAATACTACAAACACTTGTTTCCTTGCAATATTCGGACAGAAACAATTTAATGATTAGTCTTTAGGATTTTAATGGTCTGAAGAAAAAGTACACATGGCAGAAGCACTACTTTTTCTACAGAGGCAGAGTAGAGCAAAAGAAATGACTATCTTAAAAACAAAATGACTGAAATGGCGAATCAGAAGGAAAGTGTATGCACAATACACAGGGCCTGTTGTTTGCCTTTGTGTGAGTCAAACTGTGCCATGGGAGTAAAGAGAACGTTTTTTATGCAGAAAAAGGTTTAAGCCAGTTGACACGCTAGTATTTTCCGTGAGAACATCTTAGACTTTTAAAAAGAGACTAAAAATGTCAATTTCAGTGCATTGTTGTTTTCTTTTTACTTTAAAGCTGGTATACTAATACCAAGTTTAGACTGTAACTAAACTTATTAATGCTACTTTGTGGTGTAGCACAAATAGGCCTGCAAGTATTGATACTGAACAAGATCATTGTCTTTATATTACAGGAGTCATACTGTAATAAACAGGTGAATGAAAAAATATTGCTAACAGACCTGACTCATCCATGGTCTGACATTTGAACACAGTTGGGAAAATGTTATCTAAACCAGAACAGCCTTGAAAATATCAGGAAAAAAAATGCCAAAACACAAAAAGAAAAGAAATCAAAAAGGAAGAAGAGAGTTACAAGCCAGATGAGAAAGGACATAACAAAAGAAGCATGGAAGAATATAGAAATGAGATAGAATGGTTGTATTTTTGACAGAGCACTAAACATGCTGAAGTTTATTCTTGTAACTCCTGATTTACACATTTCAAAGCAGTTGAGTTCATGACTGTTATTCATTCAGTCTAAAATGATGAAATGTACTACTAGTCTACAGAGGTTTTAACCGCCCTGTCAGTAGACTACACTGAACAGGTTTCATGTTCGCCTAAAACAACGTGGCATCTTACCTGAAAACTGAATAACTGGTGAAGATGAAGCACAGAACTCAATGTAACAAGCAATGTAAACTAAAAGATAAAAGACCAGAGGGCGCTGTCTGTAAGAGACTCTTTAGGTCTGTGTAACTCCTCGTTTTCCCACCAGTGGGCAGCGTGAGTTTGTATCTGCAGGCTAAAACCTCCCCAAATCAACTCGACTGCCGCCGGGCGAAGTGGCGCGCGCCTGTAATCCAAGTTATCCGGAGGCTGAGGCTGGCGGACCGTTTGAGTTCAGGGGTTCTGGGCTGTAGTGGACTATGTTGATCGGGTGTCCGCGCTAAGTTCGGTATGGATATGGTGTTTCTGAGGGAGCTCGGGTACACCAGGTCGTCTAAGGAGGGGTGAACCGGCCCAGGTCGAAAACGGAGCAGGTCAAAGCCCCCGTGCCGATCAGTAGTGGGATGGCGCCTGTGAATAGACCCTGCAGTGCAGCCTGAGCAAGACAGCGGGACTCAGTCTTTTTCATTCACTGTGGTTTAAACTCAAATAATACATTCTTTTCACTGACACTGATGAAACAATTGTCCTCAGCATTCACTAACAGGTTTAGATTCCACTGCAAAACCCGCACATAAATGGAAGCAAGGGTTACAGGCTTAAACATCACAACCAATACTACAAACACTTGTTTCCTTACAATATTCGGACAGAAACAATTTAACGATTAGTCTTTAGGATTTTAATGGTCTGAAGAAAAAGTACACATGGCAGAAGCACTACTTTTTCTACAGAGGCAGAGTAGAGCAAAAGAAATGACTATCTTAAAAACAAAATGACTGAAATGGCGAATCAGAAGGAAAGTGTATGCACAATACACAGGGCCTGTTGTTTGCCTTTGTGTCAGTCAAACTGTGCCATGGGAGTAAAGAGAACGTTTTTTATGCAGAAAAAGGTTTAAGCCAGTTGACACGCTAGTATTTTCCGTGAGAACATCTTAGACTTTTAAAAAGAGACTAAAAATGTCAATTTCAGTGCATTGTTGTTTTCTTTTTACTTTAAAGCTGGTATACTAATACCAAGTTTAGACTGTAACTAAACTTATTAATGCTACTTTGTGGTGTAGCACAAATAGGCCTGCAAGTATTTGATACTGAACAAGATCATTGTCTTTATATTACAGGAGTCATACTGTAATAAACATGTGTGTGAAAAACTATTGCTAACAGACCTGACTCATCCATGGTCTGACATTTGAACACATTTGGGAAAATGTTATCTAAACCAGAACAGCCTTGAAAATATCAGGAAAAAAAATCCCAAAACACAAAAAGAAAAGAAATCAAAAAGGAAGAAGAGAGTTACAAGCCAGATGAGAAAGGACATAACAAAAGAAGCATGGAAGAATACAGAAATGAGATAGAATGGTTGTATTTTTGACAGAGCACTAAACATGCTGAAGTTTATTCTTGTAACTCCTGATTTACACATTTCAAAGCAGTTGAGTTCATGACTGTTATTCATTCAGTCTAAAATGATGAAATGTACTACTAGTCTACAGAGGTTTTAACCGCCCTGTCAGTAGACTACAGTGAACAGGTTTCATGTTCGCCTAAAACAACGTGGCATCTTACCTGAAAACTGAATAACTGGTGAAAATGAAGCACAGAACTCAATGTAACAAGCAATGTAAACTAAAAGATAAAAGACCAGAGGGCGCTGTCTGTAAGAGACTCTTTAGGTCTGTGTAACTCCTCGTTTGCCCACCAGTGGGCAGCGTGAGTTTGTATCTGCAGGCTAAAACCTCCCCAAATCAACTCGACTGCCGCCGGGCGAAGTGGCGCGCGCCTGTAATCCAAGTTACTGGGAGGCTGAGGCTGGCGGACCGTTTGAGTTCAGGGGTTCTGGGCTGTAGTGGACTATGTTGATCGGGTGTCCGCGCTGAAGTCGGTGTCGATATGGTGTTTCTGAGGGAGCTCGGGTACACCAGGTCGTCTAAGGAGGGGTGAACCGGCCCAGGTCGGAAACGGAGCAGGTCAAAGCCCCCGTGCCGATCAGTAGTGGGATGGCGCCTGTGAATAGACACTGCAGTGCAGCCTGAGCAAGACAGCGGGACTCAGTCTTTTTCATTCACTGTGGTTTAAACTCAAATAATACATTCTTTTCACTGACACTGATGAAACAATTGTCCTCAGCATTCACTAACAGGTTTAGATTCCACTGCAAAACCCGCACATAAATGGAAGCAAGGGTTACAGGCTTAAACATCACAACCAATACTACAAACACTTGTTTCCTTACAATATTCGGACAGAAACAATTTAATGATTAGTCTTTAGGATTTTAATGGTCTGAAGAAAAAGTACACATGGCAGAAGCACTACTTTCTCTACAGAGTAGAGCAAAAGAAATGACTATCTTAAAAACAAAATGACTGAAATGGCGAATCAGAAGGAAAGTGTATGCACAATACACAGGGCCTGTTGTTTGCCTTTGTGTCAGTCAAACTGTGCCATGGGAGTAAAGAGAACGTTTTTTATGCAGAAAAAAGTTTAAGCCAGTTGACACGCTAGTATTTTCCGTGAGAACATCTTAGACTTTTAAAAAGAGACTAAAAATGTCCATTTCAGTGCATTGTTGTTTTCTTTTTACTTTAAAGCTGGTATACTAATACCAAGTTTAGACTGTAACTAAACTTATTAATGCTACTTTGTGGTGTAGCACAAATAGGCCTGCAAGTATTGATACTGAACAAGATCATTGTCTTTATATTACAGGAGTCATACTGTAATAAACATGTGTGTGAAAAAATATTGCTAACAGACCTGACTCATCCATGGTCAGACATTTGAACACATTTGGGAAAATGTTATCTAAACCAGAACCGCCTTGAAAATATCAGGAAAAAAAAATGCCAAAACACAAAAAGAAAAGAAATCAAAAAGGAAGAAGAGAGTTACAAGCCTGATGAGAAAGGACATAACAAAAGAAGCATGGAAGAATATAGAAATGAGATAGAATGGTTGTATTTTTGACAGAGCACTAAACATGCTGAAGTTTATTCTTGTAACTCCTGATTTACACATTTCAAAGCAGTTGAGTTCATGACTGTTATTCATTCAGTCTAAAATGATGAAATGTACTACTAGTCTACAGAGGTTTTAACCGCCCTGTCAGTAGACTACAGTGAACAGGTTTCATGTTCGCCTAAAACAACGTGGCATCTTACCTGAAAACTGAATAACTGGTGAAAATGAAGCACAGAACTCAATGTAACAAGCAATGTAAACTAAAAGATAAAAGACCAGAGGGCGCTGTCTGTAAGAGACTCTTTAGGTCTGTGTAACTCCTCGTTTTCCCACCAGTGGGCAGCGTGAGTTTGTATCTGCAGGCTAAAACCTCCCCAAATCAACTCGACTGCCGCCGGGCGAAGTGGCGCGCGCCTGTAATCCAAGTTACTGGGAGGCTGAGGCTGGCGGACCGTTTGAGTTCAGGGGTTCTGGGCTGTAGTGGACTATGTTGATCGGGTGTCCGCGCTGAAGTCGGTGTCGATATGGTGTTTCTGAGGGAGCTCGGGTACACCAGGTCGTCTAAGGAGGGGTGAACCGGCCCAGGTCGGAAACGGAGCAGGTCAAAGCCCCCGTGCCGATCAGTAGTGGGATGGCGCCTGTGAATAGACACTGCAGTGCAGCCTGAGCAAGACAGCGGGACTCAGTCTTTTTCATTCACTGTGGTTTAAACTCAAATAATACATTCTTTTCACTGACACTGATGAAACAATTGTCCTCAGCATTCACTAACAGGTTTAGATTCCACTGCAAAACCCGCACATAAATGGAAGCAAGGGTTACAGGCTTAAACATCACAACCAATACTACAAACACTTGTTTCCTTGCAATATTCGGACAGAAATAATTTAACGATTAGTCTTTAGGATTTTAATGGTCTGAAGAAAAAGTACACATGGCAGAAGCACTACTTTCTCTACAGAGTAGAGCAAAAGAAATGACTATCTTAAAAACAAAATGACTGAAATGGCGAATCAGAAGGAAAGTGTATGCACAATACACAGGGCCTGTTGTTTGCCTTTGTGTCAGTCAAACTGTGCCATGGGAGTAAAGAGAACGTTTTTTATGCAGAAAAAAGTTTAAGCCAGTTGACACGCTAGTATTTTCCGTGAGAACATCTTAGACTTTTAAAAAGAGACTAAAAATGTCCATTTCAGTGCATTGTTGTTTTCTTTTTACTTTAAAGCTGGTATACTAATACCAAGTTTAGACTGTAACTAAACTTATTAATGCTACTTTGTGGTGTAGCACAAATAGGCCTGCAAGTATTGATACTGAACAAGATCATTGTCTTTATATTACAGGAGTCATACTGTAATAAACATGTGAATGAAAAAATATTGCTAACAGACCTGACTCATCCATGGTCTGACATTTGAACACATTTGGGAAAATGTTATCTAAACCAGAACCGCCTTGAAAATATCAGGAAAAAAAAAATGCCAAAACACAAAAAGAAAAGAAATCAAAAAGGAAGAAGAGAGTTACAAGCCTGATGAGAAAGGACATAACAAAAGAAGCATGGAAGAATATAGAAATGAGATAGAATGGTTGTATTTTTGACAGAGCACTAAACATGCTGAAGTTTATTCTTGTAACTCCTGATTTACACATTTCAAAGCAGTTGAGTTCATGACTGTTATTCATTCAGTCTAAAATGATGAAATGTACTACTAGTCTACAGAGGTTTTAACCGCCCTGTCAGTAGACTACAGTGAACAGGTTTCATGTTCGCCTAAAACAACGTGGCATCTTACCTGAAAACTGAATAACTGGTGAAGATGAAGCACAGAACTCATTGTAACAAGCAATGTAAACTAAAAGATAAAAGACCAGAGGGCGCTGTCTGTAAGAGACTCTTTAGGTCTGTGTAACTCCTCGTTTTCCCACCAGTGGGCAGCGTGAGTTTGTATCTGCAGGCTAAAACCTCCCTAAATCAACTCGACTGCCGCTGGGCGAAGTGGCGCGCGCCTGTAATCCAAGTTACTGGGAGGCTGAGGCTGGCGGACCGTTTGAGTTCAGGGGTTCTGGGCTGTCGTGGACTATGTTGATCGGGTGTCCGCGTTAAGGTCGGTATCGATATGGTGTTTCTGAGGGAGCTCGGGACCACCAGGTCGTCTAAGGAGGGGTGAACCGGCCCAGGTCGGAAACGGAGCAGGTCAAAGCCCCCGTGCCGATCAGTAGTGGGATGGCGCCTGTGAATAGACCCTGCAGTGCAGCCTGAGCAAGACAGCGGGACTCAGTCTTTTTCATTCACTGTGGTTTAAACTCAAATAATACATTCTTTTCACTGACACTGATGAAACAATTGTCCTCAGCATTCACTAACAGGTTTAGATTCCACTGCAAAACCCGCACATAAATGGAAGCAAGGGTTACAGGCTTAAACATCACAACCAATACTACAAACACTTGTTTCCTTACAATATTCGGACAGAAACAATTTAACGATTAGTCTTTAGGATTTTAATGGTCTGAAGAAAAAGTACACATGGCAGAAGCACTACTTTTTCTACAGAGGCAGAGTAGAGCAAAAGAAATGACTATCTTAAAAACAAAATGACTGAAATGGCGAATCAGAAGGAAAGTGTATGCACAATACACAGGGCCTGTTGTTTGCCTTTGTGTCAGTCAAACTGTGCCATGGGAGTAAAGAGAACGTTTTTTATGCAGAAAAAAGTTTAAGCCAGTTGACACGCTAGTATTTTCCGTGAGAACATCTTAGACTTTTAAAAAGAGACTAAAAATGTCCATTTCAGTGCATTGTTGTTTTCTTTTTACTTTAAAGCTGGTATACTAATACCAAGTTTAGACTGTAACTAATCTTATTAATGCTACTTTGTGGTGTAGCACAAATAGGCCTGCAAGTATTGATACTGAACAAGATCATTGTCTTTATATTACAGGAGTCATACTGTAATAAACATGTGAATGAAAAAATATTGCTAATAGACCTGACTCATGCATGGTCTGACATTTGAACACATTTGGGAAAATGTTATCTAAACCAGAACCGCCTTGAAAATATCAGGAAAAAAAAAATCCCAAAACACAAAAAGAAAAGAAATCAAAAAGGAAGAAGAGAGTTACAAGCCTGATGAGAAAGGACATAACAAAAGAAGCATGGAAGAATATAGAAATGAGATAGAATGGTTGTATTTTTGACAGAGCACTAAACATGCTGAAGTTTATTCTTGTAACTCCTGATTTACACATTTCAAAGCAGTTGAGTTCATGACTATTATTCATTCAGTCTAAAATGATGAAATGTACTACTAGTCTACAGAGGTTTTAACCGCCCTGTCAGTAGACTACAGTGAACAGGTTTCATGTTCGCCTAAAACAACGTGGCATCTTACCTGAAAACTGAATAACTGGTGAAGATGAAGCACAGAACTCAATGTAACAAGCAATGTAAACTAAAAGATAAAAGACCAGAGGGCGCTGTCTGTAAGAGACTCTTTAGGTCTGTGTAACTCCTCGTTTGCCCACCAGTGGGCAGCGTGAGTTTGTATCTGCAGGCTAAAACCTCCCCAAATCAACTCGACTGCCGCCGGGCGAAGTGGCGCGCGCCTGTAATCCAAGTTATCGGGAGGCTGAGGCTGGCGGACCGTTTGAGTTCAGGGGTTCTGGGCTGTAGTGGACTAAGTTGATCGGGTGTCCGCGCTAAGTTCGGTATGGATATGGTGTTTCTGAGGGAGCTCGGGTACACCAGGTCGTCTAAGGAGGGGTGAACCGGCCCAGGTCGGAAACGGAGCAGGTCAAAGCCCCCGTGCCGATCAGTAGTGGGATGGCGCCTGTGAATAGACCCTGCAGTGCAGCCTGAGCAAGACAGCGGGACTCAGTCTTTTTCATTCACTGTGGTTTAAACTCAAATAATACATTCTTTTCACTGACACTGATGAAACAATTGTCCTCAGCATTCACTAACAGGTTTAGATTCCACTGCAAAACCCGCACATAAATGGAAGCAAGGGTTACAGGCTTAAACATCACAACCAATACTACAAACACTTGTTTCCTTGCAATATTCGGACAGAAACAATTTAATGATTAGTCTTTAGGATTTTAATGGTCTGAAGAAAAAGTACACATGGCAGAAGCACTACTTTCTCTACAGAGGCAGAGTAGAGCAAAAGAAATGACTATCTTAAAAACAAAATGACTGAAATGGCGAATCAGAAGGAAAGTGTATGCACAATACACAGGGCCTGTTGTTTGCCTTTGTGTCAGTCAAACTGTGCCATGGGAGTAAAGAGAACGTTTTTTATGCAGAAAAAGGTTTAAGCCAGTTGACACGCTAGTATTTTCCGTGAGAACATCTTAGACTTTTAAAAAGAGACTAAAAATGTCAATTTCAGTGCATTGTTGTTTTCTTTTTACTTTAAAGCTGGTATACTAATACCAAGTTTAGACTGTAACTAAACTTATTAATGCTACTTTGTGGTGTAGCACAAATAGGCCTGCAAGTATTGATACTGAACAAGATCATTGTCTTTATATTACAGGAGTCATACTGTAATAAACATGTGTGTGAAAAAATATTGCTAACAGACCTGACTCATCCATGGTCTGACATTTGAACACAGTTGGGAAAATGTTATCTATACCAGAACAGCCTTGAAAATATCAGGAAAAAAATGCCAAAACACAAAAAGAAAAGAGATCAAAAAGGAAGAAGAGAGTTACAAGCCAGATGAGAAAGGACATAACAAAAGAAGCATGGAAGAATACAGAAATGAGATAGAATGGTTGTATTTTTGACAGAGCACTAAACATGCTGAAGTTTATTCTTGTAACTCCTGATTTACACATTTCAAAGCAGTTGAGTTCATGACTGTTATTCATTCAGTCTAAAATGATGAAATGTACTACTAGTCTACAGAGGTTTTAACCGCCCTGTCAGTAGACTACAGTGAACAGGTTTCATGTTCGCCTAAAACAACGTGGCATCTTACCTGAAAACTGAATAACTGGTGAAGATGAAGCACAGAACTCAATGTAACAAGCAATGTAAACTAAAAGATAAAAGACCAGAGGGCGCTGTCTGTAAGAGACTCTTTAGGTCTGTGTAACTCCTCGTTTGCCCACCAGTGGGCAGCGTGAGTTTGTATCTGCAGGCTAAAACCTCCCTAAATCAACTCGACTGCCGCTGGGCGAAGTGGCGCGCGCCTGTAATCCAAGTTACTGGGAGGCTGAGGCTGGCGGACCGTTTGAGTTCAGGGGTTCTGGGCTGTCGTGGACTATGTTGATCGGGTGTCCGCGTTAAGGTCGGTATCGATATGGTGTTTCTGAGGGAGCTCGGGACCACCAGGTCGTCTAAGGAGGGGTGAACCGGCCCAGGTCGGAAACGGAGCAGGTCAAAGCCCCCGTGCCGATCAGTAGTGGGATGGCGCCTGTGAATAGACCCTGCAGTGCAGCCTGAGCAAGACAGCGGGACTCAGTCTTTTTCATTCACTGTGGTTTAAACTCAAATAATACATTCTTTTCACTGACACTGATGAAACAATTGTCCTCAGCATTCACTAACAGGTTTAGATTCCACTGCAAAACCCGCACATAAATGGAAGCAAGGGTTACAGGCTTAAACATCACAACCAATACTACAAACACTTGTTTCCTTACAATATTCGGACAGAAACAATTTAACGATTAGTCTTTAGGATTTTAATGGTCTGAAGAAAAAGTACACATGGCAGAAGCACTACTTTTTCTACAGAGGCAGAGTAGAGCAAAAGAAATGACTATCTTAAAAACAAAATGACTGAAATGGCGAATCAGAAGGAAAGTGTATGCACAATACACAGGGCCTGTTGTTTGCCTTTGTGTCAGTCAAACTGTGCCATGGGAGTAAAGAGAACGTTTTTTATGCAGAAAAAAGTTTAAGCCAGTTGACACGCTAGTATTTTCCGTGAGAACATCTTAGACTTTTAAAAAGAGACTAAAAATGTCCATTTCAGTGCATTGTTGTTTTCTTTTTACTTTAAAGCTGGTATACTAATACCAAGTTTAGACTGTAACTAAACTTATTAATGCTACTTTGTGGTGTAGCACAAATAGGCCTGCAAGTATTGATACTGAACAAGATCATTGTCTTTATATTACAGGAGTCATACTGTAATAAACATGTGAATGAAAAAATATTGCTAATAGACCTGACTCATGCATGGTCTGACATTTGAACACATTTGGGAAAATGTTATCTAAACCAGAACCGCCTTGAAAATATCAGGAAAAAAAAAATCCCAAAACACAAAAAGAAAAGAAATCAAAAAGGAAGAAGAGAGTTACAAGCCTGATGAGAAAGGACATAACAAAAGAAGCATGGAAGAATATAGAAATGAGATAGAATGGTTGTATTTTTGACAGAGCACTAAACATGCTGAAGTTTATTCTTGTAACTCCTGATTTACACATTTCAAAGCAGTTGAGTTCATGACTATTATTCATTCAGTCTAAAATGATGAAATGTACTACTAGTCTACAGAGGTTTTAACCGCCCTGTCAGTAGACTACAGTGAACAGGTTTCATGTTCGCCTAAAACAACGTGGCATCTTACCTGAAAACTGAATAACTGGTGAAGATGAAGCACAGAACTCAATGTAACAAGCAATGTAAACTAAAAGATAAAAGACCAGAGGGCGCTGTCTGTAAGAGACTCTTTAGGTCTGTGTAACTCCTCGTTTGCCCACCAGTGGGCAGCGTGAGTTTGTATCTGCAGGCTAAAACCTCCCCAAATCAACTCGACTGCCGCCGGGCGAAGTGGCGCGCGCCTGTAATCCAAGTTATCGGGAGGCTGAGGCTGGCGGACCGTTTGAGTTCAGGGGTTCTGGGCTGTCGTGGACTATGTTGATCGGGTGTCCGCGTTAAGGTCGGTATCGATATGGTGTTTCTGAGGGAGCTCGGGACCACCAGGTCGTCTAAGGAGGGGTGAACCGGCCCAGGTCGGAAACGGAGCAGGTCAAAGCCCCCGTGCCGATCAGTAGTGGGATGGCGCCTGTGAATAGACCCTGCAGTGCAGCCTGAGCAAGACAGCGGGACTCAGTCTTTTTCATTCACTGTGGTTTAAACTCAAATAATACATTCTTTTCACTGACACTGATGAAACAATTGTCCTCAGCATTCACTAACAGGTTTAGATTCCACTGCAAAACCCGCACATAAATGGAAGCAAGGGTTACAGGCTTAAACATCACAACCAATACTACAAACACTTGTTTCCTTACAATATTCGGACAGAAACAATTTAACGATTAGTCTTTAGGATTTTAATGGTCTGAAGAAAAAGTACACATGGCAGAAGCACTACTTTTTCTACAGAGGCAGAGTAGAGCAAAAGAAATGACTATCTTAAAAACAAAATGACTGAAATGGCGAATCAGAAGGAAAGTGTATGCACAATACACAGGGCCTGTTGTTTGCCTTTGTGTCAGTCAAACTGTGCCATGGGAGTAAAGAGAACGTTTTTTATGCAGAAAAAAGTTTAAGCCAGTTGACACGCTAGTATTTTCCGTGAGAACATCTTAGACTTTTAAAAAGAGACTAAAAATGTCCATTTCAGTGCATTGTTGTTTTCTTTTTACTTTAAAGCTGGTATACTAATACCAAGTTTAGACTGTAACTAAACTTATTAATGCTACTTTGTGGTGTAGCACAAATAGGCCTGCAAGTATTGATACTGAACAAGATCATTGTCTTTATATTACAGGAGTCATACTGTAATAAACATGTGAATGAAAAAATATTGCTAATAGACCTGACTCATGCATGGTCTGACATTTGAACACATTTGGGAAAATGTTATCTAAACCAGAACCGCCTTGAAAATATCAGGAAAAAAAAAATCCCAAAACACAAAAAGAAAAGAAATCAAAAAGGAAGAAGAGAGTTACAAGCCTGATGAGAAAGGACATAACAAAAGAAGCATGGAAGAATATAGAAATGAGATAGAATGGTTGTATTTTTGACAGAGCACTAAACATGCTGAAGTTTATTCTTGTAACTCCTGATTTACACATTTCAAAGCAGTTGAGTTCATGACTATTATTCATTCAGTCTAAAATGATGAAATGTACTACTAGTCTACAGAGGTTTTAACCGCCCTGTCAGTAGACTACAGTGAACAGGTTTCATGTTCGCCTAAAACAACGTGGCATCTTACCTGAAAACTGAATAACTGGTGAAGATGAAGCACAGAACTCAATGTAACAAGCAATGTAAACTAAAAGATAAAAGACCAGAGGGCGCTGTCTGTAAGAGACTCTTTAGGTCTGTGTAACTCCTCGTTTGCCCACCAGTGGGCAGCGTGAGTTTGTATCTGCAGGCTAAAACCTCCCCAAATCAACTCGACTGCCGCCGGGCGAAGTGGCGCGCGCCTGTAATCCAAGTTATCCGGAGGCTGAGGCTGGCGGACCGTTTGAGTTCAGGGGTTCTGGGCTGTAGTGGACTATGTTGATCGGGTGTCCGCGCTAAGTTCGGTATGGATATGGTGTTTCTGAGGGAGCTCGGGTACACCAGGTCGTCTAAGGAGGGGTGAACCGGCCCAGGTCGGAAACGGAGCAGGTCAAAGCCCCCGTGCCGATCAGTAGTGGGATGGCGCCTGTGAATAGACCCTGCAGTGCAGCCTGAGCAAGACAGCGGGACTCAGTCTTTTTCATTCACTGTGGTTTAAACTCAAATAATACATTCTTTTCACTGACACTGATGAAACAATTGTCCTCAGCATTCACTAACAGGTTTAGATTCCACTGCAAAACCCGCACATAAATGGAAGCAAGGGTTACAGGCTTAAACATCACAACCAATACTACAAACACTTGTTTCCTTGCAATATTCGGACAGAAACAATTTAATGATTAGTCTTTAGGATTTTAATGGTCTGAAGAAAAAGTACACATGGCAGAAGCACTACTTTCTCTACAGAGGCAGAGTAGAGCAAAAGAAATGACTATCTTAAAAACAAAATGACTGAAATGGCGAATCAGAAGGAAAGTGTATGCACAATACACAGGGCCTGTTGTTTGCCTTTGTGTCAGTCAAACTGTGCCATGGGAGTAAAGAGAACGTTTTTTATGCAGAAAAAGGTTTAAGCCAGTTGACACGCTAGTATTTTCCGTGAGAACATCTTAGACTTTTAAAAAGAGACTAAAAATGTCAATTTCAGTGCATTGTTGTTTTCTTTTTACTTTAAAGCTGGTATACTAATACCAAGTTTAGACTGTAACTAAACTTATTAATGCTACTTTGTGGTGTAGCACAAATAGGCCTGCAAGTATTGATACTGAACAAGATCATTGTCTTTATATTACAGGAGTCATACTGTAATAAACATGTGTGTGAAAAAATATTGCTAACAGACCTGACTCATCCATGGTCTGACATTTGAACACAGTTGGGAAAATGTTATCTATACCAGAACAGCCTTGAAAATATCAGGAAAAAAATGCCAAAACACAAAAAGAAAAGAGATCAAAAAGGAAGAAGAGAGTTACAAGCCAGATGAGAAAGGACATAACAAAAGAAGCATGGAGGAATACAGAAATGAGATAGAATGGTTGTATTTTTGACAGAGCACTAAACATGCTGAAGTTTATTCTTGTAACTCCTGATTTACACATTTCAAAGCAGTTGAGTTCATGACTGTTATTCATTCAGTCTAAAATGATGAAATGTACTACTAGTCTACAGAGGTTTTAACCGCCCTGTCAGTAGACTACAGTGAACAGGTTTCATGTTCGCCTAAAACAACGTGGCATCTTACCTGAAAACTGAATAACTGGTGAAGATGAAGCACAGAACTCAATGTAACAAGCAATGTAAACTAAAAGATAAAAGACCAGAGGGCGCTGTCTGTAAGAGACTCTTTAGGTCTGTGTAACTCCTCGTTTGCCCACCAGTGGGCAGCGTGAGTTTGTATCTGCAGGCTAAAACCTCCCTAAATCAACTCGACTGCCGCTGGGCGAAGTGGCGCGCGCCTGTAATCCAAGTTACTGGGAGGCTGAGGCTGGCGGACCGTTTGAGTTCAGGGGTTCTGGGCTGTCGTGGACTATGTTGATCGGGTGTCCGCGTTAAGGTCGGTATCGATATGGTGTTTCTGAGGGAGCTCGGGACCACCAGGTCGTCTAAGGAGGGGTGAACCGGCCCAGGTCGGAAACGGAGCAGGTCAAAGCCCCCGTGCCGATCAGTAGTGGGATGGCGCCTGTGAATAGACCCTGCAGTGCAGCCTGAGCAAGACAGCGGGACTCAGTCTTTTTCATTCACTGTGGTTTAAACTCAAATAATACATTCTTTTCACTGACACTGATGAAACAATTGTCCTCAGCATTCACTAACAGGTTTAGATTCCACTGCAAAACCCGCACATAAATGGAAGCAAGGGTTACAGGCTTAAACATCACAACCAATACTACAAACACTTGTTTCCTTACAATATTCGGACAGAAACAATTTAACGATTAGTCTTTAGGATTTTAATGGTCTGAAGAAAAAGTACACATGGCAGAAGCACTACTTTTTCTACAGAGGCAGAGTAGAGCAAAAGAAATGACTATCTTAAAAACAAAATGACTGAAATGGCGAATCAGAAGGAAAGTGTATGCACAATACACAGGGCCTGTTGTTTGCCTTTGTGTCAGTCAAACTGTGCCATGGGAGTAAAGAGAACGTTTTTTATGCAGAAAAAAGTTTAAGCCAGTTGACACGCTAGTATTTTCCGTGAGAACATCTTAGACTTTTAAAAAGAGACTAAAAATGTCCATTTCAGTGCATTGTTGTTTTCTTTTTACTTTAAAGCTGGTATACTAATACCAAGTTTAGACTGTAACTAAACTTATTAATGCTACTTTGTGGTGTAGCACAAATAGGCCTGCAAGTATTGATACTGAACAAGATCATTGTCTTTATATTACAGGAGTCATACTGTAATAAACATGTGAATGAAAAAATATTGCTAATAGACCTGACTCATGCATGGTCTGACATTTGAACACATTTGGGAAAATGTTATCTAAACCAGAACCGCCTTGAAAATATCAGGAAAAAAAAAATCCCAAAACACAAAAAGAAAAGAAATCAAAAAGGAAGAAGAGAGTTACAAGCCTGATGAGAAAGGACATAACAAAAGAAGCATGGAAGAATATAGAAATGAGATAGAATGGTTGTATTTTTGACAGAGCACTAAACATGCTGAAGTTTATTCTTGTAACTCCTGATTTACACATTTCAAAGCAGTTGAGTTCATGACTATTATTCATTCAGTCTAAAATGATGAAATGTACTACTAGTCTACAGAGGTTTTAACCGCCCTGTCAGTAGACTACAGTGAACAGGTTTCATGTTCGCCTAAAACAACGTGGCATCTTACCTGAAAACTGAATAACTGGTGAAGATGAAGCACAGAACTCAATGTAACAAGCAATGTAAACTAAAAGATAAAAGACCAGAGGGCGCTGTCTGTAAGAGACTCTTTAGGTCTGTGTAACTCCTCGTTTGCCCACCAGTGGGCAGCGTGAGTTTGTATCTGCAGGCTAAAACCTCCCCAAATCAACTCGACTGCCGCCGGGCGAAGTGGCGCGCGCCTGTAATCCAAGTTATCGGGAGGCTGAGGCTGGCGGACCGTTTGAGTTCAGGGGTTCTGGGCTGTAGTGGACTATGTTGATCGGGTGTCCGCGCTAAGTTCGGTATGGATATGGTGTTTCTGAGGGAGCTCGGGTACACCAGGTCGTCTAAGGAGGGGTGAACCGGCCCAGGTCGGAAACGGAGCAGGTCAAAGCCCCCGTGCCGATCAGTAGTGGGATGGCGCCTGTGAATAGACCCTGCAGTGCAGCCTGAGCAAGACAGCGGGACTCAGTCTTTTTCATTCACTGTGGTTTAAACTCAAATAATACATTCTTTTCACTGACACTGATGAAACAATTGTCCTCAGCATTCACTAACAGGTTTAGATTCCACTGCAAAACCCGCACATAAATGGAAGCAAGGGTTACAGGCTTAAACATCATAACCAATACTACAAACACTTGTTTCCTTACAATATTCGGACAGAAACAATTTAACGATTAGTCTTTAGGATTTTAATGGTCTGTAGAAAAAGTACACATGGCAGAAGCACTACTTTTTCTACAGAGGCAGAGTAGAGCAAAAGAAATGACTATCTTAAAAACAAAATGACTGAAATGGCGAATCAGAAGAAAAGTGTATGCACAATACACAGGGCCTGTTGTTTGCCTTTGTGTCAGTCAAACTGTGCCATGGGAGTAAAGAGAACGTTTTTTATGCAGAAAAAGGTTTAAGCCAGTTGACACGCTAGTATTTTCCGTGAGAACATCTTAGACTTTTAAAAAGAGACAAAAAATGTCAATTTCAGTGCATTGTTGTTTTCTTTTTACTTTAAAGCTGGTATACTAATACCAAGTTTAGACTGTAACTAAACTTATTAATGCTACTTTGTGGTGTAGCACAAATAGGCCTGCAAGTATTGATACTGAACAAGATCATTGTCTTTATATTACAGGAGTCATACTGTAATAAACATGTGTGTGAAAAAATATTGCTAACAGACCTGACTCATCCATGGTCAGACATTTGAACACAGTTGGGAAAATGTTATCTAAACCAGAACAGCCTTGAAAATATCAGGAAAAAAAATCCCAAAACACAAAAAGAAAAGAAATCAAAAAGGAAGAAGAGAGTTACAAGCCAGATGAGAAAGGACATAACAAAATGAGCATGGAAGAATATAGAAATAAGATAGAATGGTTGTATTTTTGACAGAGCACTAAACATGCTGAAGTTTATTCTTGTAACTCCTGATTTACACATTTCAAAGCAGTTGAGTTCATGACTATTATTCATTCAGTCTAAAATGATGAAATGTACTACTAGTCTACAGAGGTTTTAACCGCCCTGTCAGTAGACTACAGTGAACAGGTTTCATGTTCGCCTAAAACAACGTGGCATCTTACCTGAAAACTGAATAACTGGTGAAAATGAAGCACAGAACTCAATGTAACAAGCAATGTAAACTAAAAGATAAAAGACCAGAGGGCGCTGTCTGTAAGAGACTCTTTAGGTCTGTGTAACTCCTCGTTTGCCCACCAGTGGGCAGCGTGAGTTTGTATCTGCAGGCTAAAACCTCCCCAAATCAGCTCGACTGCCGCCGGGCGAAGTGGCGCGCGCCTGTAATCCAAGTTACTGGGAGGCTGAGGCTGGCGGACCGTTTCAGTTCAGGGGTTCTGGGTTGTCGTGGACTATGTTGATCGGGTGTCCGCGCTAAGTTCGGTATTGATATGGTGCTCCTGAGGGTGCTCGGGTCCACCAGGTCGTCTAAGGAGGGGTGAACCGGCCCAGGTCGGAAACGGAGCAGGTCAAAGCCCCCGTGCCGATCAGTAGTGGGATGGCGCCTGTGAATAGACCCTGCAGTGCAGCCTGAGCAAGACAGCGGGACTCAGTCTTTTTCATTCACTGTGGTTTAAACTCAAATAATACATTCTTTTCACTGACACTGATGAAACAATTGTCCTCAGCATTCACTAACAGGTTTAGATTCCACTGCAAAACCCGCACATAAATGGAAGCAAGGGTTACAGGCTTAAACATCACAACCAATACTACAAACACTTGTTTCCTTGCAATATTCGGACAGAAACAATTGAACGATTAGTCTTTAGGATTTTAATGGTCTGAAGAAAAAGTACACATGGCAGAAGCACTAATTTTTCTACAGAGGCAGAATAGAGCAAAATAAATGACTATCTTAAAAATAAAATGACTGAAGAAAAACACTTTTGGCCGCATAAAAATAAATGTACAAATGGCGAATCAGAAGGAAAGTGTATGCACAATACACAGGGCCTGTTGTTTGCCTTTGTGTCAGTCAAACTGTGCCATGGGAGTGAAGAGAACGTTTTTTATGCGGAAAAAAGTTTAAGCCAGTTGACACGCTAGTATTTTCCGTGAGAACATCTTAGACTTTTAAAAAGAGACTAAAAATGTCAATTTCAGTGCATTGTTGTTTTCTTTTTACTTTAAAGCTGGTATACTAATACCAAGTTTAGACTGTAACTAAACTTATTAATGCTACTTTGTGGTGTAGCACAAATAGGCCTGCAAGTATTGATACTGAACAAGATCATTGTCTTTATATTACAGGAGTCATACTGTAATAAACATGTGTGTGAAAAAATATTGCTAACAGACCTGACTCATCCATGGTCTGACATTTGAACACAGTTGGGAAAATGTTATCTAAACCAGAACAGCCTTGAAAATATCAGGAAAAAAATCCCAAAACACAAAAAGAAAAGAAATCAAAAAGGAAGAAGAGAGTTACAAGCCAGAAGAGAAATGACATAACAAAATGAGCATGGAAGAATATAGAAATGAGATAGAATGGTTTTATTTTTGACAGAGCACTAAACATGCTGAAGTTTATTCTTGTAACTCCTGATTTACACAGTTCAAAGCAGTTGAGTTCATGACTATTATTCATCCAGTCTAAAATGATGAAATGTACTACTAGTCTACAGAGGTTTTAACCGCCCTGTCAGTAGACTACAGTGAACAGGTTTCATGTTCGCCTAAAACAACGTGGCATCTTACCTGAAAACTGAATAACTGGTGAAGATGAAGCACAGAACTCAATGTAACAAGCAATGTAAACTAAAAGATAAAAGACCAGAGGGCGCTGTCTGTAAGAGACTCTTTAGGTCTGTGTAACTCCTCGTTTGCCCACCAGTGGGCAGCGTGAGTTTGTATCTGCAGGCTAAAACCTCCCCAAATCAACTCGACTGCCGCCGGGCGAAGTGGCGCGCGCCTGTAATCCAAGTTACTGGGAGGCTGAGACTGGCGGACCGTTTGAGTTCAGGGATTCTGGGCTGTCGTGGACTATGTTGATCGGGTGTCCGCGCTAAGGTCGGTGTCGATATGGTGTTTCTGAGGGAGCTCGGGTCCACCAGGTCGTCTAAGGAGGGGTGAACCGGCCCAGGTCGGAAACGGAGCAGGTCAAAGCCCCCGTGCCGATCAGTAGTGGGATGGCGCCTGTGAATAGACCCTGCAGTGCAGCCTGAGCAAGACAGCGGGACTCAGTCTTTTTCATTCACTGTGGTTTAAACTCAAATAATACATTCTTTTCACTGACACTGATGAAACAATTGTCCTCAGCATTCACTAACAGGTTTAGATTCCACTGCAAAACCCGCACATAAATGGAAGCAAGGGTTACAGGCTTAAACATCACAACCAATACTACAAACACTTGTTTCCTTGCAATATTCGGACAGAAATAATTTAACGATTAGTCTTTAGGATTTTAATGGTCTGAAGAAAAAGTACACATGGCAGAAGCACTACTTTCTCTACAGAGTAGAGCAAAAGAAATGACTATCTTAAAAACAAAATGACTGAAATGGCGAATCAGAAGAAAAGTGTATGCACAATACACAGGGCCTGTTGTTTGCCTTTGTGTCAGTCAAACTGTGCCATGGGAGTAAAGAGAACGTTTTTTATGCAGAAAAAGGTTTAAGCCAGTTGACACGCTAGTATTTTCCGTGAGAACATCTTAGACTTTTAAAAAGAGACTAAAAATGTCAATTTCAGTGCATTGTTGTTTTCTTTTTACTTTAAAGCTGGTATACTAATACCAAGTTTAGACTGTAACTAAACTTATTAATGCTACTTTGTGGTGTAGCACAAATAGGCCTGCAAGTATTGATACTGAACAAGATCATTGTCTTTATATTACAGGAGTCATACTGTAATAAACATGTGTGTGAAAAAATATTGCTAACAGACCTGACTCATCCATGGTCTGACATTTGAACACATTTGGGAAAATGTTATCTAAACCAGAACCGCCTTGAAAATATCAGGAAAAAAAAAACACAAAACAAATCAAAAAGGAAGAAGAGAGTTACAAGCCAGATGAGAAAGGACATAACAAAATGAGCATGGAAGAATATAGAAATGAGATAGAATGGTTGTATTTTTGACAGAGCACTAAACATGCTGAAGTTTATTCTTGTAACTCCTGATTTACACATTTCAAAGCAGTTGAGTTCATGACTATTATTCATTATACGACCCATCTTCAGCCTGGAAAGGCCTTCAGCTTCTCACTGGTCACAAGGTGAGAAAGACCCCCCACCTTCTGAACGACCGACACCTCACCAATGACCTGAATGAGTTCTACTGCAGATTTGAACTCACAAAAGACAATCAGACCGTCTACCACCCATCACCCCCCTCCACCTCCACCCCCACACTGGCCCTCTCACCTCTGCCTCCTGCTCATCTCTGCATCAACCTGCAGGATGTTCACAGGCTCTTCAGCAGACAGAAGGTGAGGAAAGCCCCCGGGCCCGACTCAGTCTCTCCATCCACCCTAAAACACTGCTGTGACCAACTAGCTCCAGTGTTTACAGACATTTTTAACAGATCACTGGAACTCTGCTCTGTTCCAGCCTGCTTCAAAACCTCCACCATCATTCCAGTTCCCAAGAAATCCACCATCACCAGACTGAATGATTACAGGCCTGTCGCCCTGACCTCTGTAGTCATGAAGGTCTTTGAACGCCTGATCCTAGCCCACCTGAAGTCCATCACAGATCCCCTGCTGGACCCCTTGCAGTTTGCGTACCGAGCAAACAGGTCTATCGATGATGTGGTCAACCTGACCCTGCACTTTATCCTGCAACATCTCGACAGCCATGGAAACTATGCTAGGGTTTTGTTTGTGGACTTTAGCTCGGCCTTTAACACTGTTGTGCCGCAGCTTCTTCAGGCCAAACTCTCCCAGCTGTCAGTGCCAGACTCCATGTGTCGGTGGATCGTGGATTTTCTGACAGACAGGAGACAGCAGGTGCGGCTGGGGAAGCACACTTCAGACCTCCGGACACTCAGTACTGGAGTCCCTCAGGGTTGTGTTCTTTCACCCCTTCTCTTCAGCCTCTACACTAATGACTGTGTCTCCAAAGATCCAGCTGTAAAGATCCTGAAATTTGCAGATGACTCCACTCTGGTGGGCCTCATAGCCAACGGTGATGAGTCTGCTTACAGAAAGGAAATTGAGCAGCTGGTGTCCTGGTGCAGCAACAACCACCTGCTGCTAAACACAGAAAAGACTGTAGAGATGGTGGTGGACTTTCGACGCAATCCACCCACCCTTCCCCCCCTCCACATCAACAACACTGCAGTATCAATGGTGGAGTCACTCAAGTTCCTGGGCACCACCATTTCCAGAGACTTGAAATGGGAGAAAAACACCATCTCCATCATCAAGAAAGCTCAACAAAGAATGTTCTTCTTGAGACAGCTCAAGAAATTCAACCTGCCACAGACCCTGATGATCCAGTTCTACACAGCGATCATCGAGTCCATTATCACAGCCTCCATAACTATCTGGTTTGGTTCCTCCACCTCACAAGAAAGAACCAAACTCCAGCGCATCATCAGGACAGCAGAGAGGATCATCGGATGTAACCTGCCATCACTTCAGCAGATCTACACCAGCAGGGTGAGGAAGCGGGCTGGCAAGATTACATCTGACCCCTCACATCCTGGACACCTCCTCTTCCAGACACTCCCCTCGGGTAGAAGACTGCGGTCCATCAAAACCAGCACAACACGTAATGCTAACAGCTTCTTCCCCAGAGCTGTAGCGCTCCTCAATCACAGTGGTCACCTCCCACTGTAAACCTCTAAACTTACAACTGAACTGTACCAAACCGGACTGAACAGCTATTTTGCACTCTGCCTATTTTGCACTATGACTATTTGCACACCTGTACAGATGTTCTTTTCTTTTCTGTAAATATATTTTCAGCTCTTTATTACCTTTAGTACTTTTTACTTTTTTAATTTATCTCCTACCCTATTTATTGTTTAGTGTCATTTTCCTTTAGTTTAAGACTGTGTTCTGTGTTTTTTGTTACTTGTCATACGTGTTGCTCTCACCAAGACAAATTCCTTGTATGAGTAACATACTTGGTGAAATAAAGAGATTCTGATTCTGATTCTAAAATTATGAAATGTACTACTTAAACATCACAACCAATACTATAAACACTTGTTTCCTTGCAATATTCGGACAGAAACAATTTAACGATTAGTCTTTAGGATTTTAATGGTCTGAAGAAAAAGTACACATGGCAGAAGCACTACTTTTTCTACAGAGGTAGAGTAGAGCAAAAGAAATGACTATCTTAAAAACAAAATGACTGAAGAAAAACACTTTTGGCCGCATAAAAATAAATGTACAAATGGCGAATCAGAAGGAAAGTGTATGCACAATACACAGGGCTTGTTGTTTGCCTTTGTGTCAGTCAAACTGTGCCATGGGAGTAAAGAGAACGTTTTTTATGCGGAAAAAAGTTTAAGCCAGTTGACACGCTAGTATTTTCCGTGAGAACATCTTAGACTTTTAAAAAGAGACTAAAAATGTCAATTTCAGTGCATTGTTGTTTTCTTTTTACTTTAAAGCTGGTATACTAATACCAAGTTTAGACTGTAACTAAACTTATTAATGCTACTTTGTGGTGTAGCACAAATAGGCCTGCAAGTATTGATACTGAACAAGATCATTGTCTTTATATTACAGGAGTCATACTGTAATAAACAGGTGAATGAAAAAATATTGCTAACAGACCTGACTCATCCATGGTCTGACATTTGAACACAGTTGGGAAAATGTTATCTAAACCAGAACAGCCTTGAAAATATCAGGGAAAAAAATCCCAAAACACAAAAAGAAAAGAAATCAAAAAGGAAGAAGAGAGTTACAAGCCAGATGAGAAAGGACATAACAAAAGAAGCATGGAAGAATATAGAAATGAGATAGAATGGTTGTATTTTTGACAGAGCACTAAACATGCTGAAGTTTATTCTTGTAACTCCTGATTTACACATTTCAAAGCAGTTGAGTTCATGACTGTTATTCATTCAGTCTAAAATGATGAAATGTACTACTAGTCTACAGAGGTTTTAACCGCCCTGTCAGTAGACTACAGTGAACAGGTTTCATGTTCGCCTAAAACAACGTGGCATCTTACCTGAAAACTTAATAACTGGTGAAGATGAAGCACAGAACTCAATGTAACAAGCAATGTAAACTAAAAGATAAAAGACCAGAGGGCGCTGTCTGTAAGAGACTCTTTAGGTCTGTGTAACTCCTCGTTTTCCCACCAGTGGGCAGCGTGAGTTTGTATCTGCAGGCTAAAACCTCCCTAAATCAACTCGACTGCCGCTGGGCGAAGTGGCGCGCGCCTGTAATCCAAGTTACTGGGAGGCTGAGGCTGGCGGACCGTTTGAGTTCAGGGGTTCTGGGCTGTCGTGGACTATGTTGATCGGGTGTCCGCGTTAAGGTCGGTATCGATATGGTGTTTCTGAGGGAGCTCGGGACCACCAGGTCGTCTAAGGAGGGGTGAACCGGCCCAGGTCGGAAACGGAGCAGGTCAAAGCCCCCGTGCCGATCAGTAGTGGGATGGCGCCTGTGAATAGACCCTGCAGTGCAGCCTGAGCAAGACAGCGGGACTCAGTCTTTTTCATTCACTGTGGTTTAAACTCAAATAATACATTCTTTTCACTGACACTGATGAAACAATTGTCCTCAGCATTCACTAACAGGTTTAGATTCCACTGCAAAACCCGCACATAAATGGAAGCAAGGGTTACAGGCTTAAACATCACAACCAATACTACAAACACTTGTTTCCTTACAATATTCGGACAGAAACAATTTAACGATTAGTCTTTAGGATTTTAATGGTCTGAAGAAAAAGTACACATGGCAGAAGCACTACTTTTTCTACAGAGGCAGAGTAGAGCAAAAGAAATGACTATCTTAAAAACAAAATGACTGAAATGGCGAATCAGAAGGAAAGTGTATGCACAATACACAGGGCCTGTTGTTTGCCTTTGTGTCAGTCAAACTGTGCCATGGGAGTAAAGAGAACGTTTTTTATGCAGAAAAAGGTTTAAGCCAGTTGACACGCTAGTATTTTCCGTGAGAACATCTTAGACTTTTAAAAAGAGACAAAAAATGTCAATTTCAGTGCATTGTTGTTTTCTTTTTACTTTAAAGCTGGTATACTAATACCAAGTTTAGACTGTAACTAAACTTATTAATGCTACTTTGTGGTGTAGCACAAATAGGCCTGCAAGTATTGATACTGAACAAGATCATTGTCTTTATATTACAGGAGTCATACTGTAATAAACATGTGAATGAAAAAATATTGCTAATAGACCTGACTCATGCATGGTCTGACATTTGAACACAGTTGGGAAAATGTTATCTAAACCAGAACCGCCTTGAAAATATCAGGAAAAAAAAAATCCCAAAACACAAAAAGAAAAGAAATCAAAAAGGAAGAAGAGAGTTACAAGCCTGATGAGAAAGGACATAACAAAAGAAGCATGGAAGAATATAGAAATGAGATAGAATGGTTGTATTTTTGACAGAGCTCTAAACATGCTGAAGTTTATTCTTGTAACTCCTGATTTACACATTTCAAAGCAGTTGAGTTCATGACTATTATTCATTCAGTCTAAAATGATGAAATGTACTACTAGTCTACAGAGGTTTTAACCGCCCTGTCAGTAGACTACAGTGAACAGGTTTAATGTTCGCCTAAAACAACGTGGCATCTTACCTGAAAACTGAATAACTGGTGAAGATGAAGCATAGAACTCAATGTAACAAGCAATGTAAACTAAAAGATAAAAGACCAGAGGGCGCTGTCTGTAAGAGACTCTTTAGGTCTGTGTAACTCCTCGTTTTCCCACCAGTGGGCAGCGTGAGTTTGTATCTGCAGGCTAAAACCTCCCCAAATCAACTCGACTGCCGCCGGGCGAAGTGGCGCGCGCCTGTAATCCAAGTTATCGGGAGGCTGAGGCTGGCGGACCGTTTGAGTTCAGGGGTTCTGGGCTGTAGTGGACTATGTTGATCGGGTGTCCGCACTAAGGTCGGTGTCGATATGGTGTTTCTGAGGGAGCTCGGGACCACCAGGTCGTCTAAGGAGGGGTGAACCGGCCCAGGTCGGAAACGGAGCAGGTCAAAGCCCCCGTGCCGATCAGTAGTGGGATGGCGCCTGTGAATAGACCCTGCAGTGCAGCCTGAGCAAGACAGCGGGACTCAGTCTTTTTCATTCACTGTGGTTTAAACTCAAATAATACATTCTTTTCACTGACACTGATGAAACAATTGTCCTCAGCATTCACTAACAGGTTTAGATTCCACTGCAAAACCCGCACATAAATGGAAGCAAGGGTTACAGGCTTAAACATCACAACCAATACTACAAACACTTGTTTCCTTGCAATATTCGGACAGAAACAATTGAACGATTAGTCTTTAGGATTTTAATGGTCTGAAGAAAAAGTACACATGGCAGAAGCACTAATTTTTCTACAGAGGCAGAGTAGAGCAAAAGAAATGACTATCTTAAAAATAAAATGACTGAAGAAAAACACTTTTGGCCGCATAAAAATAAGTGTACAAATGGCGAATCAGAAGGAAAGTGTATGCACAATACACAGGGCCTGTTGTTTGCCTTTGTGTCAGTCAAACTGTGCCATGGGAGTGAAGAGAACGTTTTTTATGCGGAAAAAAGTTTAAGCCAGTTGACACGCTAGTATTTTCCGTGAGAACATCTTAGACTTTTAAAAAGAGACTAAAAATGTCAATTTCAGTGCATTGTTGTTTTCTTTTTACTTTAAAGCTGGTATACTAATACCAAGTTTAGACTGTAACTAAACTTATTAATGCTACTTTGTGGTGTAGCACAAATAGGCCTGCAAGTATTTGATACTGAACAAGATCATTGTCTTTATATTACAGGAGTCATACTGTAATAAACATGTGTGTGAAAAAATATTGCTAACAGACCTGACTCATCCATGGTCTGACATTTGAACACATTTGGGAAAATGTTATCTAAACCAGAACCGCCTTGAAAATATCAGGAAAAAAAATCCCAAAACACAAAAAGAAAAGAAATCAAAAAGGAAGAAGAGAGTTACAAGCCTGATGAGAAAGGACATAACAAAAGAAGCATGGAAGAATATAGAAATGAGATAGAATGGTTGTATTTTTGACAGAGCACTAAACATGCTGAAGTTTATTCTTGTAACTCCTGATTTACACATTTCAAAGCAGTTGAGTTCATGACTATTATTCATTCAGTCTAAAATGATGAAATGTACTACTAGTCTACAGAGGTTTTAACCGCCCTGTCAGTAGACTACAGTGAACAGGTTTCATGTTCGCCTAAAACAACGTGGCATCTTACCTGAAAACTGAATAACTGGTGAAGATGAAGCACAGAACTCAATGTAACAAGCAATGTAAACTAAAAGATAAAAGACCAGAGGGCGCTGTCTGTAAGAGACTCTTTAGGTCTGTGTAACTCCTCGTTTGCCCACCAGTGGGCAGCGTGAGTTTGTATCTGCAGGCTAAAACCTCCCCAAATCAACTCGACTGCCGCCGGGCGAAGTGGCGCGCGCCTGTAATCCAAGTTATCGGGAGGCTGAGGCTGGCGGACCGTTTGAGTTCAGGGGTTCTGGGCTGTAGTGGACTATGTTGATCGGGTGTCCGCGCTAAGTTCGGTATGGATATGGTGTTTCTGAGGGAGCTCGGGTACACCAGGTCGTCTAAGGAGGGGTGAACCGGCCCAGGTCGGAAACGGAGCAGGTCAAAGCCCCCGTGCCGATCAGTAGTGGGATGGCGCCTGTGAATAGACCCTGCAGTGCAGCCTGAGCAAGACAGCGGGACTCAGTCTTTTTCATTCACTGTGGTTTAAACTCAAATAATACATTCTTTTCACTGACACTGATGAAACAATTGTCCTCAGCATTCACTAACAGGTTTAGATTCCACTGCAAAACCCGCACATAAATGGAAGCAAGGGTTACAGGCTTAAACATCACAACCAATACTACAAACACTTGTTTCCTTGCAATATTCGGACAGAAATAATTTAACGATTAGTCTTTAGGATTTTAATGGTCTGAAGAAAAAGTACACATGGCAGAAGCACTACTTTCTCTACAGAGGCAGAGTAGAGCAAAAGAAATGACTATCTTAAAAACAAAATGACTGAAATGGCGAATCAGAAGGAAAGTGTATGCACAATACACAGGGCCTGTTGTTTGCCTTTGTGTCAGTCAAACTGTGCCATGGGAGTAAAGAGAACGTTTTTTATGCAGAAAAAGGTTTAAGCCAGTTGACACGCTAGTATTTTCCGTGAGAACATCTTAGACTTTTAAAAAGAGACTAAAAATGTCAATTTCAGTGCATTGTTGTTTTCTTTTTACTTTAAAGCTGGTATACTAATACCAAGTTTAGACTGTAACTAAACTTATTAATGCTACTTTGTGGTGTAGCACAAATAGGCCTGCAAGTATTGATACTGAACAAGATCATTGTCTTTATATTACAGGAGTCATACTGTAATAAACATGTGTGTGAAAAAATATTGCTAACAGACCTGACTCATCCATGGTCTGACATTTGAACACAGTTGGGAAAATGTTATCTATACCAGAACAGCCTTGAAAATATCAGGAAAAAAATGCCAAAACACAAAAAGAAAAGAGATCAAAAAGGAAGAAGAGAGTTACAAGCCAGATGAGAAAGGACATAACAAAAGAAGCATGGAAGAATACAGAAATGAGATAGAATGGTTGTATTTTTGACAGAGCACTAAACATGCTGAAGTTTATTCTTGTAACTCCTGATTTACACATTTCAAAGCAGTTGAGTTCATGACTGTTATTCATTCAGTCTAAAATGATGAAATGTACTACTAGTCTACAGAGGTTTTAACCGCCCTGTCAGTAGACTACAGTGAACAGGTTTCATGTTCGCCTAAAACAACGTGGCATCTTACCTGAAAACTGAATAACTGGTGAAGATGAAGCACAGAACTCAATGTAACAAGCAATGTAAACTAAAAGATAAAAGACCAGAGGGCGCTGTCTGTAAGAGACTCTTTAGGTCTGTGTAACTCCTCGTTTGCCCACCAGTGGGCAGCGTGAGTTTGTATCTGCAGGCTAAAACCTCCCTAAATCAACTCGACTGCCGCTGGGCGAAGTGGCGCGCGCCTGTAATCCAAGTTACTGGGAGGCTGAGGCTGGCGGACCGTTTGAGTTCAGGGGTTCTGGGCTGTCGTGGACTATGTTGATCGGGTGTCCGCGTTAAGGTCGGTATCGATATGGTGTTTCTGAGGGAGCTCGGGACCACCAGGTCGTCTAAGGAGGGGTGAACCGGCCCAGGTCGGAAACGGAGCAGGTCAAAGCCCCCGTGCCGATCAGTAGTGGGATGGCGCCTGTGAATAGACCCTGCAGTGCAGCCTGAGCAAGACAGCGGGACTCAGTCTTTTTCATTCACTGTGGTTTAAACTCAAATAATACATTCTTTTCACTGACACTGATGAAACAATTGTCCTCAGCATTCACTAACAGGTTTAGATTCCACTGCAAAACCCGCACATAAATGGAAGCAAGGGTTACAGGCTTAAACATCACAACCAATACTACAAACACTTGTTTCCTTACAATATTCGGACAGAAACAATTTAACGATTAGTCTTTAGGATTTTAATGGTCTGAAGAAAAAGTACACATGGCAGAAGCACTACTTTTTCTACAGAGGCAGAGTAGAGCAAAAGAAATGACTATCTTAAAAACAAAATGACTGAAATGGCGAATCAGAAGGAAAGTGTATGCACAATACACAGGGCCTGTTGTTTGCCTTTGTGTCAGTCAAACTGTGCCATGGGAGTAAAGAGAACGTTTTTTATGCAGAAAAAAGTTTAAGCCAGTTGACACGCTAGTATTTTCCGTGAGAACATCTTAGACTTTTAAAAAGAGACTAAAAATGTCCATTTCAGTGCATTGTTGTTTTCTTTTTACTTTAAAGCTGGTATACTAATACCAAGTTTAGACTGTAACTAAACTTATTAATGCTACTTTGTGGTGTAGCACAAATAGGCCTGCAAGTATTGATACTGAACAAGATCATTGTCTTTATATTACAGGAGTCATACTGTAATAAACATGTGAATGAAAAAATATTGCTAATAGACCTGACTCATGCATGGTCTGACATTTGAACACATTTGGGAAAATGTTATCTAAACCAGAACCGCCTTGAAAATATCAGGAAAAAAAAAATCCCAAAACACAAAAAGAAAAGAAATCAAAAAGGAAGAAGAGAGTTACAAGCCTGATGAGAAAGGACATAACAAAAGAAGCATGGAAGAATATAGAAATGAGATAGAATGGTTGTATTTTTGACAGAGCACTAAACATGCTGAAGTTTATTCTTGTAACTCCTGATTTACACATTTCAAAGCAGTTGAGTTCATGACTATTATTCATTCAGTCTAAAATGATGAAATGTACTACTAGTCTACAGAGGTTTTAACCGCCCTGTCAGTAGACTACAGTGAACAGGTTTCATGTTCGCCTAAAACAACGTGGCATCTTACCTGAAAACTGAATAACTGGTGAAGATGAAGCACAGAACTCAATGTAACAAGCAATGTAAACTAAAAGATAAAAGACCAGAGGGCGCTGTCTGTAAGAGACTCTTTAGGTCTGTGTAACTCCTCGTTTGCCCACCAGTGGGCAGCGTGAGTTTGTATCTGCAGGCTAAAACCTCCCCAAATCAACTCGACTGCCGCCGGGCGAAGTGGCGCGCGCCTGTAATCCAAGTTATCGGGAGGCTGAGGCTGGCGGACCGTTTGAGTTCAGGGGTTCTGGGCTGTAGTGGACTATGTTGATCGGGTGTCCGCGCTAAGTTCGGTATGGATATGGTGTTTCTGAGGGAGCTCGGGTACACCAGGTCGTCTAAGGAGGGGTGAACCGGCCCAGGTCGGAAACGGAGCAGGTCAAAGCCCCCGTGCCGATCAGTAGTGGGATGGCGCCTGTGAATAGACCCTGCAGTGCAGCCTGAGCAAGACAGCGGGACTCAGTCTTTTTCATTCACTGTGGTTTAAACTCAAATAATACATTCTTTTCACTGACACTGATGAAACAATTGTCCTCAGCATTCACTAACAGGTTTAGATTCCACTGCAAAACCCGCACATAAATGGAAGCAAGGGTTACAGGCTTAAACATCACAACCAATACTACAAACACTTGTTTCCTTGCAATATTCGGACAGAAACAATTTAATGATTAGTCTTTAGGATTTTAATGGTCTGAAGAAAAAGTACACATGGCAGAAGCACTACTTTCTCTACAGAGGCAGAGTAGAGCAAAAGAAATGACTATCTTAAAAACAAAATGACTGAAATGGCGAATCAGAAGGAAAGTGTATGCACAATACACAGGGCCTGTTGTTTGCCTTTGTGTCAGTCAAACTGTGCCATGGGAGTAAAGAGAACGTTTTTTATGCAGAAAAAGGTTTAAGCCAGTTGACACGCTAGTATTTTCCGTGAGAACATCTTAGACTTTTAAAAAGAGACTAAAAATGTCAATTTCAGTGCATTGTTGTTTTCTTTTTACTTTAAAGCTGGTATACTAATACCAAGTTTAGACTGTAACTAAACTTATTAATGCTACTTTGTGGTGTAGCACAAATAGGCCTGCAAGTATTGATACTGAACAAGATCATTGTCTTTATATTACAGGAGTCATACTGTAATAAACATGTGTGTGAAAAAATATTGCTAACAGACCTGACTCATCCATGGTCTGACATTTGAACACAGTTGGGAAAATGTTATCTATACCAGAACAGCCTTGAAAATATCAGGAAAAAAATGCCAAAACACAAAAAGAAAAGAGATCAAAAAGGAAGAAGAGAGTTACAAGCCAGATGAGAAAGGACATAACAAAAGAAGCATGGAAGAATACAGAAATGAGATAGAATGGTTGTATTTTTGACAGAGCACTAAACATGCTGAAGTTTATTCTTGTAACTCCTGATTTACACATTTCAAAGCAGTTGAGTTCATGACTGTTATTCATTCAGTCTAAAATTTAAAAGTTTTTAAGCTAAGTTTCTTTGGTAGTTTAGTGTTGTTTATGACTGTAGGCACAATGGACAACAAAAGCGTGGTGATTTTTCTGGTTTCTACGCTACTTTTTTCCATGTTTACGACCGTGTCTGGAGATCCCGTGCGGAGTCGCGCGCCTATTGTTTACACCAGGGACCAGCTGTTAGCGCTCAGCAGCGCTGCTGTGCTGCCGCGCGAGAGGCACGACATCCCCCGCGAGCTGAGGAGGAGGCGGCGGGGGAGCCGGGCTGGAGCTCTGTGTCGCGCCCGGAGGAGACGCTACAAGCCCGCTCTTCCTTCTGTAGTCATGGGGAACGTGAGGTCGCTCCCCAATAAGATGGACGAGCTGGCGGCGCTAACGCGACATCAGAGGGAATACCGGGAGTGCAGCATCATGGTGTTCACAGAGACCTGGCTAACCACGCTGACCCCAGACACGCACGTATCTGTGGAAGGATTTCACCTCAGTCGGGCGGACAGGACGGAGGAGAGCGGTAAGAGGAAGGGAGGCGGACTGGCAGTATTTGTGAATGATAGATGGTGTAACCCTGGGCACATCACTATTAAGGAGCAGATCTGCTGTAAGAACATTGAACTGTTGGCCGTTAGCATGAGGCCGTACTATCTGCCGAGGGAATTCTCGCACGTTATCATGATAGCTGCGTACATCCCCCCCTCTGCTAACGCTGACTCGGCCTGTGATGCCCTGCACTCAGCTGTGTGCAGGCTGCAGACACAGCACCCGCAGGCCCTCCTCCTTATCTCCGGAGACTTCAACCATGCTTCTCCATCCTCCACTCTGTCCACCTTCACCCAGTATGTAACCTGCCACACCAGAGACATGAAAACACTGGACCTGCTTTTTGCCAACACAAAGGAGGCATACCACTCGTCACCTCTCCCTCCCCTTGGAAGATCTGATCACTGTCTGGTTCATCTTCTGCCTGTGTACAAACCCATTGTACATAGGGAACCAGCTGTCACCCGTACAGTGAAGAAATGGTCTAAGGAGTCTGAGGAGGCTCTGAAGGACTGCTTCGAAACAACGGTGTGGGAAGAACTGTGTGATCCTAATGGGGAGGACATTGACAATCTCACTCACTGCATTACGGACTACGTCAACTTCTGTGTGGATAACACCGTGCCCACCAAGACTGTTCGGTGTTTTTCCAACAACAAGCCATGGATTAATCCAGATATAAAGGCTCTCCTAAAAGCGAAAAAGAGGGCCTTCAGATCTGGTGACAAGGATGAGCTGAAAGCTGTGCAGAAGGAACTGAGAAGGAAGATCAGGGAGGGGAAAGCCAGCTACAAGAGGAAGCTGGAGGAACAGCTGCAGCAGAACAACATCAGGGGAGTGTGGAAAGGCCTTCAAACCATCTCTGGCCACACAAAGTCCAACTCCCAGGTGGTGGGGGACCAGAAGTGGGTGAATGATCTCAATCTATTTTTCAACAGATTTGATCAATCACCTAGCCCTGCCCCCACACAGACACCCCTGCTGTATCCCCACTCAGCAGCACTACCATCATGCTGCCCTCCCCCTTCTTCTTCTCTCAGAACTTCTGGCTCACAATCATCACCACCATCATCCCCTAATGGCTCATCGTCTGGCAGCATCAACCAACCATTCACACATTCCAGCACCCAGCCCCCCTGCTCCAACCTGTCCTTCACAACAACCCAGGTGAGAAATGAGCTGAGGAAGATCAAGCCTAAGAAAGCTACAGGTCCTGATGGAATCAGCGCCAGGCTCCTCAAGTCCTGCGCTGATCAGCTGTGCAGGGTAGTTGAGCATTTGTTCAACATGAGCCTGAAACTGGGAAGAGTACCACAGCTGTGGAAAACATCTTGTGTGGTACCTGTGCCCAAAACACAGCACCCAAAGGACCTAAACAGCTACAGGCCGGTGGCACTGACTTCCCATCTAATGAAGTCACTGGAGAGGCTGGTCCTCAACCACATCCGCCCTCTGGTGAGCCCATCCATGGACCCTCTTCAGTTCGCCTACCAGCCTGGTGTCGGGGTGGATGATGCTGTCATCTATCTTCTACACAGAGCTCTTTCTCACCTGGAGAAGCCCGGCAGCACTGTGAGGATCACCTTCTTCGATTTCTCCAGTGCTTTTAACACCATACAGCCAGGCCTCCTAAAGGACAAGTTGGGACATTGTGGAGTGGACAGTCACCTGTCAAACTGGATACTGGACTACCTCACCAACCGACCACAGTATGTGAGGGCACGGGACTGTGTCTCTGACTTGGTGGTCAGCAGCACAGGAGCCCCTCAAGGAACGGTCTTGGCACCGTTCCTCTTCACCCTGTACACTGCTGACTTCATGTACAGCTCACCAACCTGTCACCTCCAGAAGTTCTCTGATGACTCAGCAATCGTCGGCCTCATATCCAATGAGGAGGACAGCGAGTACAGAGAACTTATTCAGGACTTTGTGGACTGGTGTCTGCAGAACCATCTGCAGATAAACGCTGGAAAAACCAAAGAACTGGTAGTGGATTTCCGCAGGTGCAGACACCCCCCTCCATCAGTGAACATCCGGGGTATGAACATCGAGAGTGTGGACTCTTATAAATACCTGGGTGTTCATCTGAACAACAAACTGGACTGGTCAGTCAACACTGCTGCTCTCTATAAGAAAGGCCAGAGCAGACTCTACCTGCTGAGGAGATTGAGGTCCTTTGGAGTGCAGGGAGCACTTCTGAGGACGTTCTTCGACACAGTGGTGGCATCTGCCATCTTTTATGGAGTGGTCTGCTGGGGTAGTAGCATCTCGACGGCAGATAAGAAGAGACTGGACAAACTCATAAAGAGGGCCGGCTCTGTCCTGGGGTGCTTCTTAGACCCAGTGCAGGTGGTGGGAGACAGGAGGATGACAGCCAAGCTGGCATCCATGCGGAAGAACAGCTCCCACCCCATGCATGAGACTCTGGCAGCACTGGGCAGCTCCTTTAGCGACAGACTGCTTCACCCCAAGTGTGTGAAGGAGCGGTATCGCAGGTCCTTCCTTCCTGCTGCCGTCAGACTGCACAACAAACACTGCTCCCAACGGACCACATACACACACACTTAACTACACACACATGTTCATGTTCAGGGAATACTATGTGCAATATCCCATCCCCATGTGCAATTAAGAGTCTTTTACTGTAAATAATATTGTTTATTGTTTATTGCTTTTTTTTTTTAATTCTTATTTATATTGTGTATATATATTGTGTATATAGTGTAAATTATTTATCCAAATTTTTTGTAACTGAGTGTCCTGCTATCCCTTTCTGCTGCTACACTGTAAATTTCCCCACTGCGGGACTAATAAAGGATTATCTTATCTTATCTTATCTTATCTTAAATGATGAAATGTACTACTAGTCTACAGAGGTTTTAACCGCCCTGTCAGTAGACTACAGTGAACAGGTTTCATGTTCGCCTAAAACAACGTGGCATCTTACCTGAAAACTGAATAACTGGTGAAGATGAAGCACAGAACTCAATGTAACAAGCAATGTAAACTAAAAGATAAAAGACCAGAGGGCGCTGTCTGTAAGAGACTCTTTAGGTCTGTGTAACTCCTCGTTTGCCCACCAGTGGGCAGCGTGAATTTGTATCTGCAGGCTAAAACCTCCCCAAATCAACTCGACTGCCGCCGGGCGAAGTGGCGCGCGCCTGTAATCCAAGTTATCCGGAGGCTGAGGCTGGCGGACCGTTTGAGTTCAGGGGTTCTGGGCTGTAGTGGACTATGTCGATCGGGTGTCCGCGCTAAGTTCGGTATGGATATGGTGTTTCTGAGGGAGCTCGGGTACACCAGGTCGTCTAAGGAGGGGTGAACCGGCCCAGGTCGAAAACGGAGCAGGTCAAAGCCCCCGTGCCGATCAGTAGTGGGATGGCGCCTGTGAATAGACCCTGCAGTGCAGCCTGAGCAAGACAGCGGGACTCAGTCTTTTTCATTCACTGTGGTTTAAACTCAAATAATACATTCTTTTCACTGACACTGATGAAACAATTGTCCTCAGCATTCACTAACAGGTTTAGATTCCACTGCAAAACCCGCACATAAATGGAAGCAAGGGTTACAGGCTTAAACATCATAACCAATACTACAAACACTTGTTTCCTTACAATATTCGGACAGAAACAATTTAACGATTAGTCTTTAGGATTTTAATGGTCTGTAGAAAAAGTACACATGGCAGAAGCACTACTTTTTCTACAGAGGCAGAGTAGAGCAAAAGAAATGACTATCTTAAAAACAAAATGACTGAAATGGCGAATCAGAAGAAAAGTGTATGCACAATACACAGGGCCTGTTGTTTGCCTTTGTGTCAGTCAAACTGTGCCATGGGAGTAAAGAGAACGTTTTTTATGCAGAAAAAGGTTTAAGCCAGTTGACACGCTAGTATTTTCCGTGAGAACATCTTAGACTTTTAAAAAGAGACAAAAAATGTCAATTTCAGTGCATTGTTGTTTTCTTTTTACTTTAAAGCTGGTATACTAATACCAAGTTTAGACTGTAACTAAACTTATTAATGCTACTTTGTGGTGTAGCACAAATAGGCCTGCAAGTATTGATACTGAACAAGATCATTGTCTTTATATTACAGGAGTCATACTGTAATAAACATGTGTGTGAAAAAATATTGCTAACAGACCTGACTCATCCATGGTCTGACATTTGAACACAGTTGGGAAAATGTTATCTAAACCAGAACAGCCTTGAAAATATCAGGAAAAAAAATCCCAAAACACAAAAAGAAAAGAAATCAAAAAGGAAGAAGAGAGTTACAAGCCAGATGAGAAAGGACATAACAAAATGAGCATGGAAGAATATAGAAATAAGATAGAATGGTTGTATTTTTGACAGAGCACTAAACATGCTGAAGTTTATTCTTGTAACTCCTGATTTACACATTTCAAAGCAGTTGAGTTCATGACTATTATTCATTCAGTCTAAAATGATGAAATGTACTACTAGTCTACAGAGGTTTTAACCGCCCTGTCAGTAGACTACAGTGAACAGGTTTCATGTTCGCCTAAAACAACGTGGCATCTTACCTGAAAACTGAATAACTGGTGAAAATGAAGCACAGAACTCAATGTAACAAGCAATGTAAACTAAAAGATAAAAGACCAGAGGGCGCTGTCTGTAAGAGACTCTTTAGGTCTGTGTAACTCCTCGTTTGCCCACCAGTGGGCAGCGTGAGTTTGTATCTGCAGGCTAAAACCTCCCCAAATCAGCTCGACTGCCGCCGGGCGAAGTGGCGCGCGCCTGTAATCCAAGTTACTGGGAGGCTGAGGCTGGCGGACCGTTTCAGTTCAGGGGTTCTGGGCTGTCGTGGACTATGTTGATCGGGTGTCCGCGCTAAGTTCGGTATTGATATGGTGCTCCTGAGGGTGCTCGGGTCCACCAGGTCGTCTAAGGAGGGGTGAACCGGCCCAGGTCGGAAACGGAGCAGGTCAAAGCCCCCGTGCCGATCAGTAGTGGGATGGCGCCTGTGAATAGACCCTGCAGTGCAGCCTGAGCAAGACAGCGGGACTCAGTCTTTTTCATTCACTGTGGTTTAAACTCAAATAATACATTCTTTTCACTGACACTGATGAAACAATTGTCCTCAGCATTCACTAACAGGTTTAGATTCCACTGCAAAACCCGCACATAAATGGAAGCAAGGGTTACAGGCTTAAACATCACAACCAATACTACAAACACTTGTTTCCTTGCAATATTCGGACAGAAACAATTGAACGATTAGTCTTTAGGATTTTAATGGTCTGAAGAAAAAGTACACATGGCAGAAGCACTAATTTTTCTACAGAGGCAGAATAGAGCAAAATAAATGACTATCTTAAAAATAAAATGACTGAAGAAAAACACTTTTGGCCGCATAAAAATAAATGTACAAATGGCGAATCAGAAGGAAAGTGTATGCACAATACACAGGGCCTGTTGTTTGCCTTTGTGTCAGTCAAACTGTGCCATGGGAGTGAAGAGAACGTTTTTTATGCGGAAAAAAGTTTAAGCCAGTTGACACGCTAGTATTTTCCGTGAGAACATCTTAGACTTTTAAAAAGAGACTAAAAATGTCAATTTCAGTGCATTGTTGTTTTCTTTTTACTTTAAAGCTGGTATACTAATACCAAGTTTAGACTGTAACTAAACTTATTAATGCTACTTTGTGGTGTAGCACAAATAGGCCTGCAAGTATTGATACTGAACAAGATCATTGTCTTTATATTACAGGAGTCATACTGTAATAAACATGTGTGTGAAAAAATATTGCTAACAGACCTGACTCATCCATGGTCTGACATTTGAACACAGTTGGGAAAATGTTATCTAAACCAGAACAGCCTTGAAAATATCAGGAAAAAAATCCCAAAACACAAAAAGAAAAGAAATCAAAAAGGAAGAAGAGAGTTACAAGCCAGAAGAGAAAGGACATAACAAAATGAGCATGGAAGAATATAGAAATGAGATAGAATGGTTGTATTTTTGACAGAGCACTAAACATGCTGAAGTTTATTCTTGTAACTCCTGATTTACACATTTCAAAGCAGTTGAGTTCATGACTATTATTCATCCAGTCTAAAATGATGAAATGTACTACTAGTCTACAGAGGTTTTAACCGCCCTGTCAGTAGACTACAGTGAACAGGTTTCATGTTCGCCTAAAACAACGTGGCATCTTACCTGAAAACTGAATAACTGGTGAAGATGAAGCACAGAACTCAATGTAACAAGCAATGTAAACTAAAAGATAAAAGACCAGAGGGCGCTGTCTGTAAGAGACTCTTTAGGTCTGTGTAACTCCTCGTTTGCCCACCAGTGGGCAGCGTGAGTTTGTATCTGCAGGCTAAAACCTCCCCAAATCAACTCGACTGCCGCCGGGCGAAGTGGCGCGCGCCTGTAATCCAAGTTACTGGGAGGCTGAGACTGGCGGACCGTTTGAGTTCAGGGATTCTGGGCTGTCGTGGACTATGTTGATCGGGTGTCCGCGCTAAGGTCGGTGTCGATATGGTGTTTCTGAGGGAGCTCGGGTCCACCAGGTCGTCTAAGGAGGGGTGAACCGGCCCAGGTCGGAAACGGAGCAGGTCAAAGCCCCCGTGCCGATCAGTAGTGGGATGGCGCCTGTGAATAGACCCTGCAGTGCAGCCTGAGCAAGACAGCGGGACTCAGTCTTTTTCATTCACTGTGGTTTAAACTCAAATAATACATTCTTTTCACTGACACTGATGAAACAATTGTCCTCAGCATTCACTAACAGGTTTAGATTCCACTGCAAAACCCGCACATAAATGGAAGCAAGGGTTACAGGCTTAAACATCACAACCAATACTACAAACACTTGTTTCCTTGCAATATTCGGACAGAAATAATTTAACGATTAGTCTTTAGGATTTTAATGGTCTGAAGAAAAAGTACACATGGCAGAAGCACTACTTTCTCTACAGAGTAGAGCAAAAGAAATGACTATCTTAAAAACAAAATGACTGAAATGGCGAATCAGAAGAAAAGTGTATGCACAATACACAGGGCCTGTTGTTTGCCTTTGTGTCAGTCAAACTGTGCCATGGGAGTAAAGAGAACGTTTTTTATGCAGAAAAAGGTTTAAGCCAGTTGACACGCTAGTATTTTCCGTGAGAACATCTTAGACTTTTAAAAAGAGACTAAAAATGTCAATTTCAGTGCATTGTTGTTTTCTTTTTACTTTAAAGCTGGTATACTAATACCAAGTTTAGACTGTAACTAAACTTATTAATGCTACTTTGTGGTGTAGCACAAATAGGCCTGCAAGTATTGATACTGAACAAGATCATTGTCTTTATATTACAGGAGTCATACTGTAATAAACATGTGTGTGAAAAAATATTGCTAACAGACCTGACTCATCCATGGTCTGACATTTGAACACATTTGGGAAAATGTTATCTAAACCAGAACCGCCTTGAAAATATCAGGAAAAAAAAAACACAAAACAAATCAAAAAGGAAGAAGAGAGTTACAAGCCAGATGAGAAAGGACATAACAAAATGAGCATGGAAGAATATAGAAATGAGATAGAATGGTTGTATTTTTGACAGAGCACTAAACATGCTGAAGTTTATTCTTGTAACTCCTGATTTACACATTTCAAAGCAGTTGAGTTCATGACTATTATTCATTATACGACCCATCTTCAGCCTGGAAAGGCCTTCAGCTTCTCACTGGTCACAAGGTGAGAAAGACCCCCCACCTTCTGAACGACCGACACCTCACCAATGACCTGAATGAGTTCTACTGCAGATTTGAACTCACAAAAGACAATCAGACCGTCTACCACCCATCACCCCCCTCCACCTCCACCCCCACACTGGCCCTCTCACCTCTGCCTCCTGCTCATCTCTGCATCAACCTGCAGGATGTTCACAGGCTCTTCAGCAGACAGAAGGTGAGGAAAGCCCCCGGGCCCGACTCAGTCTCTCCATCCACCCTAAAACACTGCTGTGACCAACTAGCTCCAGTGTTTACAGACATTTTTAACAGATCACTGGAACTCTGCTCTGTTCCAGCCTGCTTCAAAACCTCCACCATCATTCCAGTTCCCAAGAAATCCACCATCACCAGACTGAATGATTACAGGCCTGTCGCCCTGACCTCTGTAGTCATGAAGGTCTTTGAACGCCTGATCCTAGCCCACCTGAAGTCCATCACAGATCCCCTGCTGGACCCCTTGCAGTTTGCGTACCGAGCAAACAGGTCTATCGATGATGTGGTCAACCTGACCCTGCACTTTATCCTGCAACATCTCGACAGCCATGGAAACTATGCTAGGGTTTTGTTTGTGGACTTTAGCTCGGCCTTTAACACTGTTGTGCCGCAGCTTCTTCAGGCCAAACTCTCCCAGCTGTCAGTGCCAGACTCCATGTGTCGGTGGATCGTGGATTTTCTGACAGACAGGAGACAGCAGGTGCGGCTGGGGAAGCACACTTCAGACCTCCGGACACTCAGTACTGGAGTCCCTCAGGGTTGTGTTCTTTCACCCCTTCTCTTCAGCCTCTACACTAATGACTGTGTCTCCAAAGATCCAGCTGTAAAGATCCTGAAATTTGCAGATGACTCCACTCTGGTGGGCCTCATAGCCAACGGTGATGAGTCTGCTTACAGAAAGGAAATTGAGCAGCTGGTGTCCTGGTGCAGCAACAACCACCTGCTGCTAAACACAGAAAAGACTGTAGAGATGGTGGTGGACTTCCGACGCAATCCACCCACCCTTCCCCCCCTCCACATCAACAACACTGCAGTATCAATGGTGGAGTCACTCAAGTTCCTGGGCACCACCATTTCCAGAGACTTGAAATGGGAGAAAAACACCATCTCCATCATCAAGAAAGCTCAACAAAGAATGTTCTTCTTGAGACAGCTCAAGAAATTCAACCTGCCACAGACCCTGATGATCCAGTTCTACACAGCGATCATCGAGTCCATTATCACAGCCTCCATAACTATCTGGTTTGGTTCCTCCACCTCACAAGAAAGAACCAAACTCCAGCGCATCATCAGGACAGCAGAGAGGATCATCGGATGTAACCTGCCATCACTTCAGCAGATCTACACCAGCAGGGTGAGGAAGCGGGCTGGCAAGATTACATCTGACCCCTCACATCCTGGACACCTCCTCTTCCAGACACTCCCCTCGGGTAGAAGACTGCGGTCCATCAAAACCAGCACAACACGTAATGCTAACAGCTTCTTCCCCAGAGCTGTAGCGCTCCTCAATCACAGTGGTCACCTCCCACTGTAAACCTCTAAACTTACAACTGAACTGTACCAAACCGGACTGAACAGCTATTTTGCACTCTGCCTATTTTGCACTATGACTATTTGCACACCTGTACAGATGTTCTTTTCTTTTCTGTAAATATATTTTCAGCTCTTTATTACCTTTAGTACTTTTTACTTTTTTAATTTATCTCCTACCCTATTTATTGTTTAGTGTCATTTTCCTTTAGTTTAAGACTGTGTTCTGTGTTTTTTGTTACTTGTCATACGTGTTGCTCTCACCAAGACAAATTCCTTGTATGAGTAACATACTTGGTGAAATAAAGAGATTCTGATTCTGATTCTAAAATTATGAAATGTACTACTTAAACATCACAACCAATACTATAAACACTTGTTTCCTTGCAATATTCGGACAGAAACAATTTAACGATTAGTCTTTAGGATTTTAATGGTCTGAAGAAAAAGTACACATGGCAGAAGCACTACTTTTTCTACAGAGGTAGAGTAGAGCAAAAGAAATGACTATCTTAAAAACAAAATGACTGAAGAAAAACACTTTTGGCCGCATAAAAATAAATGTACAAATGGCGAATCAGAAGGAAAGTGTATGCACAATACACAGGGCTTGTTGTTTGCCTTTGTGTCAGTCAAACTGTGCCATGGGAGTAAAGAGAACGTTTTTTATGCGGAAAAAAGTTTAAGCCAGTTGACACGCTAGTATTTTCCGTGAGAACATCTTAGACTTTTAAAAAGAGACTAAAAATGTCAATTTCAGTGCATTGTTGTTTTCTTTTTACTTTAAAGCTGGTATACTAATACCAAGTTTAGACTGTAACTAAACTTATTAATGCTACTTTGTGGTGTAGCACAAATAGGCCTGCAAGTATTGATACTGAACAAGATCATTGTCTTTATATTACAGGAGTCATACTGTAATAAACATGTGTGTGAAAAAATATTGCTAACAGACCTGACTCATCCATGGTCTGACATTTGAACACAGTTGGGAAAATGTTATCTAAACCAGAACAGCCTTGAAAATATCATGAAAAAAATCCCAAAACACAAAAAGAAAAGAAATCAAAAAGGAAGAAGAGAGTTACAAGCCTGATGAGAAAGGACATAACAAAATGAGCATGGAAGAATATAGAAATGAGATAGAATGGTTGTATTTTTGACAGAGCACTAAACATGCTGAAGTTTATTCTTGTAACTCCTGATTTACACATTTCAAAGCAGTTGAGTTCATGACTGTTATTCATTCAGTCTAAAATGATGAAATGTACTACTAGTCTACAGAGGTTTTAACCGCCCTGTCAGTAGACTACAGTGAACAGGTTTCATGTTCGCCTAAAACAACGTGGCATCTTACCTGAAAACTGAATAACTGGTGAAGATGAAGCACAGAACTCAATGTAACAAGCAATGTAAACTAAAAGATAAAAGACCAGAGGGCGCTGTCTGTAAGAGACTCTTTAGGTCTGTGTAACTCCTCGTTTGCCCACCAGTGGGCAGCGTGAGTTTGTATCTGCAGGCTAAAACCTCCCCAAATCAACTCGACTGCCGCCGGGCGAAGTGGCGCGCGCCTGTAATCCAAGTTATCGGGAGGCTGGGATTTTGGGCTGTCATGGACTTCGTCTATCGGGTGTCCGTTCTGTATTGATTTGGTGCTTCTGAGGGAGCTCGGGGCTACGAAGTCGCAAAAGCATGGGTGAACCGGCCCAGGTCGGAAACGGAGCAGGTCAAAGCCACCGCGCCGATCAATAGTGGGGCGGTGCCTGTGTATAGATGTGGCAGTACGCTGCACGTAGTCTAAATGAAACCCTCGCCATCATAACCAAAAATAGAAATCTAGTTTTACCCCAACATACAGAAAGTAATTAACAATTAGTGTTCATTTTGTTGTGCCAAAAACTGCATTTTCTAAATAATAATTTTTGCATTTCTTCTAATGAACATTTACATTTTAATTGCTTTTAGTGTTTTTTGCATTACATTGTTATACTGGTGACAGCACCTGTGACTTTTGTTATTGCTAAGACCTTTATCACAGTTTATCACTTCATTTATGATTGAAAGAATCACAAGGTGAAAATAACACGTTTCAGCTCCTCTGCTGTCCGTGGGTCCAGAGGTTTTAGGTTTAGGGCCTAAAAGTTAGGATAACTTTAGCTCATTTTCTGGTCTAAAGGCTTTATTTTACAGTTGGACTACAGGTAAACAGTAATGTCATTTCAACTTCTGGTTACATTCATTGTATTATCTTATGCAGTACTTATTCTTAAGAAATATTTTATGACATTTATAAATTTAGTCTGTCTGTTGCAGTATGTTGTAATAGTAGGCAGAGGGCAAGTCTGGCATTAGTTGCATACCGTTCGCCTCCTTTAAACCATTTTTTAAATTTCACAATATTAACATATTTCCAAAAACCATTAAACATAGTTTAACCACCCACTAACATCACTGCTTCAACTGTGACTTAATTTGGAAAGACTGAAAACTTTATTTGGTAAAAAAGAAATGCCCCTGAAAGTCTGGCAGCTGATTTAGCAAGTGTTTAAAATGTTTTACTGTTTAAACATTCAGCAGTAACAAAAATGAACACCCCTTATGTATATAAGAGCATACAGTGCTTTACAGATTTTAAGAACAGTTCCAGGTTTGAGTGTCTACTTAACCACTGATGCAAATTCTTTCCAGTTAATACAATCGCAAAACATATTTCTAAGACTTTAGATTAAAAGTGCCCTATGGAGTCAGTATATCTCCCACACCTACTAGGCACTGCTGCAAGCTCGATTGCAGCAATAACATTGCTATAGTCCCTCTTTTGAAATTGTGTTTGATGTCCCTCTCAACTGACAATGATTGCTGATTTATGGCTTTTCCTGAGTCCATACAGGTTGAACAAATACTTAGTCCCTAGGAAAGGGCTCTGACTGCAAAACACACTTCTAATGCCAAATGGGTAAACAGTGCAGCCACGCCTAGGCTAGCCATGCCACAGGCACAGGCAGAGTCTTATTGCGTTAATTATTAGCGGTATCATGTTATTATTAAGTTGAAGCGAAGGTGGTTTAGTATTGCAGCTCTGTCACGGTTCTCCAGTCTTAGCTTGAAAGGAAAAAACTCCACCTGAAGCATTAACAAAGCTAAGTTTATTAAAAATAGGACTAAGCTTGGCCAAGGAAGTTTCAGGTTAATGAAATTTTGGAAAGTGCTTAAAACTACTGAAATAACATCTGCGCTGGCAAAAGTCCAGTATGTACTTTTTTATAGAATAAACAAGACTGTTAGTAGTTTAATTATTTCCGTTTTTTAATCCTTAATGTAAGAAATTTAGCACCATGTCCTTAGAAGCCTATAAATGTTTGTTAATGGTGCTGGATGTGGATGTACACTGTGGTGCAAAAGACAGAGACTATAGGGAAAGTGCTTCTATTTTGCATTTAAATGTTTTTCTGCACAGCTGATATTATTAGCAAAACAGATGTGAAAGAGGAATCTGTAAAAATGTAACAAGAATTTCAGAATTAATTCAGTATGTCCCGCTTTTCCTCTTGCTGTAAGAAGAGTGCAATACAGCTGCATGTACTTCACTAGTTTGTCAGAAATCCTTGAGTGAATGAATCAAATTCACAAGCTTCTATGGGAGGGATACAACTAAAAACAGTCTGTGCAAAGGTCCTATCACTGTAAGTCATTGCTGCCCAATTAAAAACATGTATCTCCAAAATGGTGAGTTTACAGGAGAAGGCAAAATGTTTTGAACTTTGAGTGGTTAATGTAATATATTTTATT